>NC_142947.1:18983703-19068703 GCF_046866305.1 Octopus bimaculoides
TGGTGCGTTGGAGAAGTAGGGTGGTGGGATGGTAGGTGAGGGGAAAAGGGAGGGGGGAGATGGCAGGGTGGGTTCGGGGGAGGGAGCAGATGCACGGTCCACGGAACGTGCTCTGGCAAGGGCGGTGTGGATGGTGGTGAAGGGATATCCCCATAGGATGAAGTGGCGAGCCATGAGTTGTCACTACAGAGCCTGCGTAGACAAGGAATTGGGAATAGGGGATGGAAAGCTTGGTGTGTTTAGGGTGGGAGGAGGAGAAGTTAAGATAAGAGTATGAGTCTGTGTTTGTAGTGGATGGAGGTGGTAAGAGTGGAGTGATGAATGCTGACCAAAATGTCAAGAAAGGCGACAGAGGTGTCAGAGATAGTGCAGGAGAAGTGGAGGGCAGGATGGGAGGATTGGAAGTGTTTAAGTTCACGCAGCCCCTCATGAGGAATCACCGTGTAGAGGCTCTGGATGTCGAGGGTGAAAAAAAGCTTAGAAGTGAGAAGGTAGAGATGCCACTAGGGGGCCCAAGGACATGGTCGAGGTATTTGGAGATAAGCTCGGTGGGGCAGTTACAGGCGGAGACGATGGGATGGCCAGGGTTGTTTGGTTTATGGATTTTGGGGAGGAAGTAAATGGTGGGGGTGCGTGGGTTGCAAACAATAAGGTTGGAGGCGGTGGCAGGGAGATGGGAGGAGAGAATGAGGTCATGGATAGTGGAGGACACAGTCTGTTGGTAGCTGGTAGAATGAGGGCGGTAGAATGAGGTGTCTTGACGTTGGCGGAGAGCTTCGGCCTTGTAGAGGTCCGCACGCTATATCACCATGGCTTCACCCTTATAGGCTGGTGTTATGATGATGTCAGTGCAGCGTCGGAGGGATCAAAGGGCCGAGAGTTCGGCTGGAGAGATGTTGAGTCGAGAGGCACGCCTAGAAAAGTTAAACCAGTCCACAGCGCGTTGGCAGGTGCCCGCAAAAAGATCAACTGCTTGGAACTGGCATCCACCGGCACCCATCATCCACCCTATCACATCACCGACTCCTTCACCTGCACTTCTACCAATGTCATCTATGGCATCTCCTGCTCTCTCTGCTCTTCTCTATACATTGGCAAAGGGTACGCTGCTTGGCTGAATGGTTCGTGGAACACCTCTGAGACATCTGATTTGGCAATTACACCCTGGTCTCAGACCGATCACGCTTTGGAACACCTGTCCGTGTTTGCATTGTCCTTGCACAGGAGGCCATCCAGACTCCCGTTTGCGCCGTGAACAGGGATTAATCTTCTCTCTTCGCTCCTTTGCGCCACATGGGCTCAACTCTCCTCCCCTTTTCATCTAACCTCCTACCCTTGCCTCTCACCTACTTCCTCCCACGCACCTCTCTTGCTCCGACTCCTACTTCTCTTTCTCTCTTCTCTTCACGCCTACCCACCTTCTCCTTCCCCCTTCATCGTCAACCCTCCCTCGCAAGCCCACCCCACCCTTTACACTTACCCCCACACCACACCATACATAACAACACACCACCAAGCACACACCAGCACTGACTAATTCCCAGTCCCACATTTTCACACCTACACATACGTCAAGATCACCAGCCCTCTTCCGCACACACATACAAACTCTCTTATACATACGCACCTTCGTTTTGAGATCACCACTACTTTATTATCTCCCCTTCTGTCTGGCATTCGCCATGATAGATCGCAAGCCACTACACATTCTATTTTTCTCTCCTTGTTTCTTTCTGTGGAAGAGTGTAGGATTGAAACGTTAAAGGCTTTTTTACTTCCCAAGCGTTATACTAATCTGTTTGTTGTCTACACCACCTATCTTCGTCATTCGTTTTTTTTTATGAATTCTCCCTAAGTATAGCTGCTAGAATAAGAATAGCCTGGGCAAAGTTCAGAGAGCTCTTACCATTGCTGGTGACAAGGGGCCTCTCACTCAGAGTAAAAGGCAGACTGTATGACGTATATGTACAAACAGCCATGTTACATGGCAGTGAAACATGGGACGTCACTGCTGAGGACATGCATAGGCTCGCAAGGAATGAAGCCAGTATATATATGTATATATATATATATATATATATATATATATATATAATAATAATAAAAATATTTTTATTTCTACATTTGTAGAAATAAGTATTCTTGTATTTTTCTATTATTCGATTGATTTTTAATGATAATTAAATAAACGTTTTTAGTTTTAAATAGTATAGCTTTAACTATTACACTGGTTCAATATGTACTAATTTTATCTTTATTATTACTTTTACCTTAAACTTTGTTCAAATTGTATCTAAAACAATAATAATTTATGTAAGCTGGTTTTTGTATATAATATACATGATAGCATATATTATAATGGATGTAGGGATGATTATGGAATGTTATTATTTTGATATTTTTAATAATTTTTCTTTCTTTATAAAATAAGTATTTTATATAAATTCATTTGGTATTGTTCTATTTACGTCCTGACAATTAGCTGTATTTTTTAATACAATTTATTTTCGATAATTTTAATCGATTTAAATTTCCTTTCTATTTGAAAATTAGTTATGAAACACGTGTAGTCATTTTATTATCTTTATCTTATGATATTTACTTTGTTTTATATTATACTCATTTATTGTGCTTTTAATTATTAATTTTTCTATATGTGATAGTGGATTTTCATCGATGAGTTCTTGAAACTTGGTTCTTTTCCCTAAAACTATATATTTTTATATATATATATATATATATATATATATATATATATATATATATATATAAAAGCTCGAAAGGAATGAAGCCAGTATGCTCTGATGGATGTGTAATGTCAGTGTGCATACTCAACAGAGTGTAAGTACGATGAGAAAAAAGTTGAACCTAAGAAGCATCAGTTGTGGTGTGCAAGAGAGACGATTGCGTTGGTATGGTCACGTGGCGAGAATGGATAAGGATAGCTATGTGAAAAAGTGCCACACCCTAGCGGTTGAGGGAACCTGTGGAAGAGGTAGGCCGAGGAAGACCTAGGAAGAGGTGGTGAAGCGCAACCTCCGAACATTGGGCCTCACAGAGGCAACGACTTCTGACTGAGACCTTTGGAAATATGCTGTGCGTGAGAAGACCCGGTAAGCCAAGTGAAACCCAAATCCAAGGCCCCTGCCAGAAGTGTAGCCAGCCCACTTATGCGTACCTTTCCTTCGTTGGACACTAAACTTCACTTGCAAAGACCTGTTGAGGCAAGTGAAAGCAAAACCAAACTAAATTTGCTGACTGGCCCACATGCCAACGTCTCCTTCATTGGACACTAAACTTGGCTAGCGAAAGTGAAATCGTGATGGCACCTGTACCAGTGGAGCGCTAAGAGCACCGTTCAAGCATGATCGTTACCAGCGTCGCCTTTCTGGCACATAGAAAGTCATTCGAGCAAGATCGTTGCCAGTGCCCCTGGACTGTGCAAGTGGCACGTAAAATACACCATTTTGAGCGTGGCTGTTGCCAGTACCGCCTGACTGGCCTTCGTGCCGGTGGCACATAAAAGCACCCACTACACTCTCAGAGTGGTTGGCGTTAGGAAGGGCTTCCAGCTGTAGAAACTCTGCCAGATCAGATTGGAGCCTGGTGTAGCCATCTGGTTCACCAGTCCTCAGTCAATCGTCCAACCCATGCTAGCATGGAAAGCGGACGTTAAACGATGATGATGATATATTTATATATATATATATATATACATATATATATATATATATATATATATATATATATATATATATATATATACATACATATATGTATGTATATATATATATATATATATATATATATATATATATATAAATAATATGCATATATATATTTATGTATGTATATATATATATATATATATATATATATATATATATATATATATATATATATATATATATATATATATATATATATATATATATATATATATATATATATATATACATATATATATGTACTGACTTAAAAGCCACATGATAGGGCAGCTTTTAAGCTAGCTCCTGCAGAGAGCTCTTCATTGGGCCTTAGTCCCAACAATATCACTTCATGCATCGAGTACATATTAAATTGTATTAAACTTGAACAATATTTTTCAAGCAATGATCAATTTTCCTCAAAACAATGATATAATTTGTCGACTTGGAAGTAATTGCAAAGCTGCATGATAAACAACAATTTTTGTCTTCCCATTCAGGGGTCAGTACAATTTTTTTTTGTCTAACCTTGTTCTTTGTCTCTCTCTCTTTCTGTTGATTGTTTTCACAATCACCACCACTATCGTCACCACAACTGCCATACACATACAATTCAGACTTTTGATGCCACCACCATCAATACCTTTGACTTCACTGCCTTCCCCTCCACTACCATCACCCGTCTTTCACACCGCTTACTATCACCATTGTCCCTAACTGCTTCAGCTACCCCTACCACCAGCATCATCACCTATCACAACTACAGCTCATGCTATTACTATCAGCCCGTTACCATCACAACTGTCAATCTTCTACCGTCTCTATGCCCAATATTACTCTCATCTCAACATGAGCAATAGTAGGAGTGTCAATGAATAGCGAGAGACAGCGTCAAAGTGTGACACAAAGAAATTAGTTTTTGCATTTATTATATTATATATATATATCAATCGTCTTCATAAAAGTATATAAACATTTATAATTAGGTTTCAAAGAGTAAAAGAAATATATTTATATATACTAGAATGATGGCAAGTGTCTCTTTCAGTAGTAATAATGATCCACTTATATATGAATAACATTTTTTTTTCATCCCGTAAAAGATTATATCAAAACCACACATTTCAGAACTCAATCTAATTCTTGCAAATTAATTTTTGTTGAAAAGGAAAATGTTTTTCCTTGTCTTTTATCCTTGTCTATTCATAGTTTTATTAACCCTATTTCAAGACAATTTCAGAATAATAACTACCAAATACTTATTTTAATAACATTGAGTTACTGCTAATCAAGAAACAAAAAGGCATTATCAACCGACAGAAACAGAACATGTAGTTGTAAAACATTTCTCTGATTTTTCTATAAGAAAATAACTTCAAGTTCACTTAAGACATCTAGTTGCATCATATGAGGTGCATTTAAGAAGTCTCTGACTTTATTTTTCCCACGAAAACTAATGATGCAGGGGGAAAATCCTTTGGGTGAGAGGTGACGCTACTGTTTCTGTGAATGCATGACAATTTTCGTGCTGGTAGGCTGTGTAAGTTCCCAGTTGTTATGTCTAGACTACACTTGTTGGATTTTTGTTTTCACTGAATGCAACACACAGAGATATTGCATTAAGTTTTGCCAAAAGCTTGGTGATACTCAAACTTAAACCATCCAGAAGATTCAGCAGGCCTCTGGCAATGATGCCATGGTCAGCCAGCCCCACCTCAGTGGAGAGTGTGGTATGCTCAGGCAGGCCACCCACAAGCCAAAATGAGGGGCTAATTGAGAAAGTTCAGTCAATAGTCATGGAAGACATTTGTGTAACAATCCAAGAAATTGTTCATGAAGTGAGAATAAACACAGGGTCAGAACATTCCATTTTCATAGAAGATTTGTGCATAAAGAGAATGTTAGTGAAGTTCATCTCCAAGGTGCTAGCAGAGCAGCAGAAGCAACTCTGCATGGAAATCACTCAGGACATGCTGGACTGTATAAACCATAACTCAGACTTCATGAAGACCATCATTACTGGAGATGAGACATAGATTTATAGTCTCTGCTTGATGCACTCAGTCATTTTGCATGAAAACAAAAATCCGACGAGCACACACGTGTACCCTAGGCGTAACAGCTGGGAACAGATGCAGCCTACCAGTGTGAAGATTTTCACACATGTGCAGGAAGCACCTAAAGGATTTTGTGCACAAGGCACTAGTTTTGGCAGGATAAAATAAAGTCAGATACTTTATGAAAGCACCTTGTATAGTCCAATATATTAGTCAAATAGATATGCAACAAGAAAATCTGGTTTCAAAATCATTAATGTATTGCTTTGAAATGCTAATCATTATTATGGGGGAAAAAAAATGAAGGTAAGAAAAAGCAACAGTACTACATTTTGTTAAATGTGTACAATTTGAAACAATACGAAATCATACACTTCTGCATTCTTACATTCTGGGAACTTATTTTTTAAAAACTCAAAAATAGTCATAATCATAAGAGAAAGGTGATTATATTCTGAAGAAGTAATTTTCTGTTAAAAATTTATCAGAAATCAAAAAGCAAATTTATATAAAAAAAAAGAATAAATGTTTAAACATATTGAAGGTTCAAATTCCATAATAGTTTCAATTTATTATATAAAATAGATATTTCTAAAGAATGTGTTCATTTCTGCATTTTTAAGTGTCAACAGCTAATGTCACCTTTATGACACTTCCCTTTTGGATAAAATAATTATATTATAGGTTTCCATCACTTCAATTCAAATTCTGTAGTCTCACCAACCAGAATGTTGAAATAAGTGAAGCATTTTCTTACTATATATGCATTATTCTAAATTTGGAAATTACTTAATAAAGCCAACATTCCTTTCTGTTTATGCTAGCAATAATATATAAAAAAAAAAAAAAATTATAAATATGAATCAATATTTTATTGAATCATACAATACACACATATACATATATATTGTACATTTATGTGTACACACACACTCACAACAATTCAAATAACTATAGCAGCTTTATATTAACCCTTTTTTTTTTTATAGTCTAGCATAAAAAGCAATATTCAAAAGAAGATGAACCTACCTGATAGATTTGTTTAGGAAACCCCAATCTGCAAATTAAGAAAAAAAAAAAAAAATTCTGTACTTATTTGCTGGAACTAATATTCATGTAACAGATTTTATATACCTTGCAAACCATCAAATCAAAACATCAGTAAACATATAGCAGGATTGTAGAGTGCAAATTCTTATATTCTCAACATTTTCCATTAATTTAGAATTTTAACCCAAATCCCAAAATACAGGTTTCATTAAATGAACAAGAAATAATACAATTTGTTACCTATATTACCTTAATTTTAAATAATCTTTGGAATTTTTTTTTTGTCATAAATGTTTTAAGACAATAATTATATGATAAAAGAATTTTAAATTAAAGCAATTATTTAGTTGTTAAGCAGGAGATTAATTAAATAATGATTAACTATTGAGATATTCATTTGGATTAGTTCCAAATTCATGTTAATAGTAACAAGTTAAGTTTTCTAATTTTAGAATAAATGCAAACCTGCAAGCATAAATATAAGGAAATGCAGAAAATTGCCTAAGTTAATGGAAAAGTAAATTGCTTTGTTATTGATAATCCATTTTATAATCATAGTGTATAAAGTTATATATATTCTTTGATAGAAAAATTAAAATATATTGAAATGTGAAATTGTTCAGTAAGTATAAGTTCTTTTGTGTAGAAAAATACATAACCACTTGACCTTCTTTGAAAGTTGGAAAACTATTTGGTAAATTCAGACTTATGTACGTCTTTCCCTATGTGTATTTCAAATATGTAAGAGGAACTTATAGACTGGATAACACCTCCCTCTAAATCCATCCTATGCTCACAACTTCTCCTTATAATAATAACACTGCATCACATTCTATACAGTCTACATTAAACAATTTGCCCTGTATTATGGGAACAAATCAACATGCAGATATGAATAATTACTCAATGAATATGTTTAAATATAGATATAACACAATTTTGATGACATCTGAGTTCAGCTGACACCAGTATTTTAAAAATCATTAAAAAAACAAAGAGGGAGAGAAAAATCAAATATCTTAAAATTCAAAACAGTAACAATTTCTCCACAGCAGAAGTGTTAAGACCAGTCCTTCTGGTGGTGTAAAGCACATGTGGTGGTGCCACGTAAAAGCACCCAGCACACTCTGTAAAGTGATTGGCATTAGGAAGGGCATCCAGCCATAGAAATCATGCCAAATCAGACAGGAGTCTGGTGAAGCTCTCCAGCTTGCTAGCTCTGGTCAAACTCTCAAATCCATGCCAGCATGGACAACAGATCTTAAATGATGATGAAGATTCCTAGATTTGTTATTAACTGCTATCATAATTACCACCTTTAACAACCAAACCAACACCTCATTCTCTGCTACCTTTGTGAACAAAATCTCATTATAATGATGCTTAATATTCTAGAAATTTAATGGCCAATAACAAGGTGTGGGGAAACCAACATTCTTTTATGCTGCATCCTTAAAATTTCCTGCTTTAAATTCAAAATTCCTTATTAGGAAATATATTTTTGCTTTCTTAGTGCACATGCACACACACACACACACACACACACACAAACAATAAGCAATCAGTCATACTCAGTTTTGTGTTCTGTAGGGTTTGCTCAAGATACATCATATCACTTTTGCTTTTTAAAATACAGTGGTTTCAAGTATTCTTATTATCCTATTACATCACATAAGTACATGCTATATCATTAGACACCTCCCATCTGCCAAAAAAAAAAAAAAAATTATAAAAAGTATAGCAGTAACAGGGAAAAATGTTATGAACATGTCAAGACTAGCATTGTCAATTTTAAAAACTGTAATGAATTAATAAGTCTGACAAAACAAAAAATTGCCATGCAAAATTCAAGAGAGCACAAAGCTTGTAAACTACAGGCATACTCAATAAAACCATGGGAAATACAGAAAAAGTGTTTGGGTAGATGCTATGCCATAGCATCACTCACCATTTCCCCAATATATTATCCAGTAAAATGAGATAAATTTATTTAAAAAGTTGAAACAAGAAACTGAGGAAGTCACTCAAACATTTCTTGTTTCCCATGAAAAGTTCAAAGAATGGTTTAATTGCCACAGAATTTGCATAACGGGGGTGTCAGCAAATGTTGACATTCAGACTGGGTTGAAATTTCCATCACAATTATAAAAAGAGGTAAATTCTAACAAATTTAGTTTTTAAAGTAAACAAATATGGGCTATTTTGGGAATGCTTAGCTTCTCAGCATAATATTGTCTCACATTTGTTGTTAAAAGTAAATGCCACTGGAAACTTAAGCTATTGACAGACATGCATACATGTAGTATATTTAAGCTGGCCAAAAGTAACAGGCTACTAGATGGCCAATGATACAGCATTGTGGCTCACTGGATCCTGTCAAACTGTCCAACTCATGCCAACATGGAAAATGGACATTATGTGATGATGATGATTGTTACTTCATGCCTGTCTGTTTGTTGATCAATCAATCAACTTATCTATCTACAAACATACATACAAAAAAAAAAAAAAAATGGTGGGCCAAACTCTCCTTTTACAAGACAATATCCCAGAATGCATTTGCAGTACCAGTGCTGATTCCAATATTTGGAGTACTTGACTGGTCTGTAGAAGAAATCCACTCCATAGACATTAAAACCCACAAGATTTTAACATCAACTGAAAATCTCTACAGAAATAGTGATATTGACAGGCTCTACCTAAGAAGAGATAAAGGAAGTGAAGGCTTGAGATCAGTGCAGACAGCCTTCGAATGTTGCATAGTCTCTCTCAGACAGCACTTGCTAAACAACAGCAGCAGAAATAAATACATTAACAGTGGTGGAAACAGAAGAAAACTATATCCTGTGTGTTGGAAGTGAGCTCCCAAGAAAGTATTCTCTTCCTGATGACCTCCCATACAACCCCTATTTAGCCAGACAAGCATACCTGAAAGAAGACTTGGAGGTGAAATGCTCAACATACCAGAAAAAGACCATGCATGGGTAGGTTTCTTGTAGACTCGAAGAAGATAGTAACATTGACATGAAGCAAAGCCTCTCTTGAACTCCTGACCGCTACATCACATCACACTTTGAAGATCATGCATTTGCAATTCTAGGACAGGAGATTGTTACTAAATACCTAATGAACAAAAGAGACAGTGAAACCCTTGGAGTTCCAAGATGCAACTGAAAATGTAGATTATGTCATATTTTTGCAGAAGACATCACACATGTGACTAACAGCTTCCCAAAAATGTCATCAAGATACTACCTCCCTATGCAACATGATGCAGCAAAAACAATATACAATGCCATTCAGAAAAAAGACTGTCCGGGAATAAATATAGACAATTTCACTGTTACTGAATACATACACAAATTCCAGCACAAGGAAATGCTGGTGGAACACTCTCATCAAAAACATCTGTGAAGTGTAAGCATAACAGGCCAGATATTGTTGTTTGGGACAGACAAGAAAAAGTATGTACCATCATAGAGGTCAGCTGTCCTGCCGATGTGAATATCTCTTTGAAAATCAAAGAGAAAGAGGATAACTATTGACAACTGCTTTGAAACTTTCAGCTTCTATATCCAGATTAGAAATTTACATTTACACCAATAATAATTGGACTACTTGGTTTTGTAAGTAAATGCCTAACTGTCAGTCTGAATAAGCTTGGATTTTCAGAAAAAGGAAATCAACCAACTGATTCACACATTACAAATACAATCTGTAAGCAGAATGGTAAAAGTATGTAAGACTTTTCTCAGGTTTAAAATGCGAGACATTTTTAATTATCTACATTCCAGATATGGAGCTTTGTACCTTTGTTACAATTCCTTTTTTAGAGGAAGAATTTAAATGAATAAATACAGAAGAGACCTACATAAACAACAAATGCAACAGATTTGGTAGACAGAGATTCAAAGAAGCTTGTTGTATGTATGTCTATGTATGAGTGCATGTGTTTTGTGTTTATATTTGCAATTTTCTGAGCATTATGCAGCAATGAGTCACCTGCTGGATTTGTGCCTTCAAACACTTGTAAAATAAGATATCTCTTCCATAAAATATAGGTAAGGGTTACCAACAGGAATAGCACCTGGCTGGAAAACAATATCTTGATAATATTGGGTCAACTCATAAATAATGTGGGTTTTTTTCTATTGCATGAAGTCGGAGGGAGACGGGATAAACTACCTGCATCAATTTGTACCTTCTACTTATTCTTAGTGCAAGTTTTGAAGAGTGCAGTTATTTTTCAAATCAATAATGGAAGTGACAAAGGAGCATATTTGGCATATTTTGCTTTATGAGTTCAATAAAGGCAACAATGCAACGGAAAGTACGGGGAATATTAATGCAGTATATGGGGATCAGACAATAAGTGTAAGGCCTCTTTCTTTGACCTCACACATCAAGAAAATCGTGGAACACATTGTGAGAGGGAATCAGATTACATTCCTAGAAAAAAATCACCGATATGTAGTATGGTTTCAGTCCATAAAGAAGCTACCTTGAGAAGACTCGTCAAGCCAAGGCTGATGCTGGTGTCACATAACTGGCACCCGTGCCAGTGGTATGTAAAAAGTACCCATTACACTTTTGGAGTGATTGGCGTTAGGAAGGGCATCCAGCCATAGAAACCAAGCCAAATCAGATTGGAACTTGTGAGCTCACCAGCTTACCAGTTTCAGTCAAACCACCTAACTCATGCCAGCATAGAAAGCAGATGCTAAATGATGATGATGATATATATATATAAAATGAAGGTAATGCAAGTTGGGAAACAAGTAGAAGGTGTACCAGTGAAAGTTGGACAAGAACCAGTTGAAGAAGTTACAAGCTTCACATACATGGGAAGCATAGTAACAAGCAACAGTGATGTAGAGACAGACGTAAATTTCAGAATTGGCAGAGGCAGTGGCAGTATTCAGAAGACTGACAACACTTTGGTGTAGCAGTAACATAAGTATAGAGCTGAAGATTTGTCTGTACAAAACAACAATACTGCCAATAGTGATCTATGCAGCTGAAACTTGGAAGATGACAGCAAAAATCATCTGCCAATTCAAAGTATTTCATCAGAGTACCTCAGAAAGATCCTAAGAATCACTTATCGAGACAGAGTGACAAATGAAGCCATTCTTCAAGCAGCAAGAGTAAGGCCTCCACATGCAATTGTAACTGAATGATGAATGAGAATGACTGGACACATACCAATTCTGCTAGAGGAGAGGCTTGCCAAAACAGCCATGGGCTGGATGCCGCTGGAAAGTAAGAGAAAAAGAGGCAAGCCAAGAAAAAGAGACATGGAATAGTACCTTCAAAGAAGGCCTATGCAGACTGAATATCACCTGGGAAGAAGCATACCGATTGGCGAGAGACAGAGATAACTGGCAATTACTAACTGCCTGATGTGCCACTGAAAGGCGCCAATGGAACTCTGAAGAAGATGATTTATATCTATCATCATCATCGTTTAACGTCCGCTTTCCATGCTAGCATGGGTTGGACGATTTGACTGAGGACTGGTGAAACCGGATGGCAACACCAGGCTCCAGTCTGATTTGGCAGAGTTTCTACAGCTGGATGCCCTTCCTAACGCCAACCACTCAGAGAGTGTAGTGGGTGCTTTTACGTGTCACCCGCACGAAAACGGCCACGCTCGAAATGGTGTCTTTTATGTGCCACCCGCACAAGCCAGTCCAGGGGCACTGGCAACGATCTCGCTCGAAAATCCTACGGGAGCCAGTCAGGCGGTACTGGCAACGGCCACGCTCAAAATGGTGCATCTCATGTGCCACCCGCACAAGAACCAGTCCAGGGGCATTGGCAACAATCTTACTTGGCTTGCCGGGTCTTCTCACGCACAGCACATTTCCAAAGGTCTCGGTCAGAAGCTACTTTGAACATAATGCAAAATGGTGCATCAACATCTACTGCCCAATCTGATAGAATTCTGGCAGAACTGTGTAGCAACAGATCACCAGCAATTGCTTCATCACAAATTGCTGTCCTATCTTATGCGAAAAGGAATTACCCTGCTATGTATAATCAGGGCAGCGCAAAAAGTTGTTTTGCACAAGCATTTCTATAGCTAATATGTATATATATATATATATATATATATCTCATCATCATCATCATTTAACATGTCTTCCATATATATATATATATATATATATATATATATATATATACATACACACACACACACATCATCATCATCTAACGTCTGCCTTCCATATATATATATATATATATATATATATATATATAACAAACTGAGGAAAAGGGATCTTTCAAAGGGGTATGTTAAACATCCAATTCACTGGTACGTCAGTTGAGCACCATATAGATATTGATATAATGCAATTATAAAGATAAATTAAATCTAAGTTGAAACAATTTGTTGGCCTTATATGGGGTTTTTCAAATAATTGTTTGTTATATTCATAGTATACTAGCAGTATAACCCAACGTTGTCTGGGTGTGACTTATTATGCCATCTACGATAAGTCTTGCTAGGTGCAAATCAACTAAAAAAGAAAGCGTTGCAACGAAAAAACCCTTATGATGTAAATATGTTCATAATTCAAACGACGATGAAATTAATAGGGAAAGTCTGAAGGCTGTTTTGCGTAACATTATTAAGCGTACGTAAATTTCATCCGTCATATTAGCTATAGAAATGCTTGTGCAAAACAACTTTTTGAGCTGCCCTGATTATACATAGCAGGGTAATTCCTTTTCGCATAAGATAGGACAGCAATTTGTGATGAAGCAATTGCTGGTGATCTGTTGCTACACAGTTCTGCCAGAATTCTATCAGATTGGGCAGTAGATGTTGATGCACCATTTTGCATTATGTTCAAAGTAGCTTCTGGAATGTGGTGAATTGCTGCAGTCTGATGCTGTCTTTTTAAACCGGTTGCTTTCTTTCCCCAGCAAGCTCTCTTCTTTGGAGGCATAATCTATGTATATATTAAACAGAACAACAAAAGTTATAATAGATAGCAGGGTGGGTAGTTTTCACATTTCTGTAATTTTTTCAGATTAACACCTGCATGATTACCCAACCCTAAACCTAAAACCCTAACCCTAAAATCCTAACACTAACCCTAATCGTAACCGTAGTGAAAATCGTGGTATATTTACAAAACATTGACGGCATAACTACAGAGTTGTACCCGCCGACTTTGGAAGGTCATAACTTTCAGAAAAATGAATATTTTTTTAATGAAATTTTCTATGCATATATCATTTATTATGTAGATTCGGAAATTCCACTTAAATTCCAGGAAAATGAATATTTTTTCGTGAAATTTTCTACAAATATACCTTGATGTATGTACATTTCGAGCATATAAGAATTTTGAAGGAAACAACTGCAGGTTATTTTTGAGAAGTGTTCCCCACTCGGTGGTGTTTCGGAGCAAGTCGTCTATATTTATTATTATTATTGTGAGCTGGCAGAATCGTTATTAGCAAGTCGTCTATATAAGTGTTCACCGAGTGGGGAACACTTCTCCAAAATTGCCCCCCCCCCCTCCCCAAACACTTTCACCGAAAATTTTTGTATATCTACATAATAAATAATATTTGCATAGAAAATTTCATTTAAAAATATTCATTTTTCTGAAAGTTATGACCTTCCAAAGTCGCGGGGTATAACTTTGTAATTATGCCACATTGACAGACATGAGTTATATTTTATTGAATGATTGTGTGTACTTGCACGTGTATGCGCTTGAGAGAGCGAGAGAGGAAGAGGGGGAAAAAGGAATAGAGAACGCGTGATATATGTGTATAAGAACGCCGTTTCAGGTGGAAGGGAAGAAATATAAAAGTTGCTACAAACAACAGCCAAATCTCCCTTAAATCACACAAAGTAAACAGAATTAAAAAAATCTAATTACTGCACTGGAAAGTTCACATCGAGAAAATTCCATTGATGTAAAAAAATTTACGAAAAAGTGGAAAATGCGGATTTCTATAAACTTTTAAAAAGGCTTCACACAGACACACAACTTCACGTTTATTATATATAAAATTATGTAATATAATATAAATAAATTATTGGATTGTCAATCGTATCTCTCTATTTAATTTATCTTTATATATATATTCTTTTACTCTCTTTTTACTCTTTTACTTGTTTCAGTCATTTGACTGTGGCCATGCTGGAGCACCGCCTTTAGTCAAGCAAGTCGACCCCAGGACTTATTCTTTGTAAGCTTAGTACTTATTCTATTGGTCTCTTTTGCCGAACCACTAAGTTACAGGGACGTAAACACACCAGCATCGGTAGGTCCAGTGAGATTGTTGAAATGTTACAGAAGAGTCATGCAGATATGTGCTGTGTGCAGGAAGTAAGATGGAGGAGAGCCTCTATTACATTCCTCATGCGTAAGGAACAAAGGCACAAATTCTGGGTAGTTAGCAGTGATAGCATGGGTGGTGTAGGCATACTTTTAGCAGAGAAAAGTCATAGTGCATGATAAGATTGTTAAATTAAGACTAGTATTAGATAATGCAATAGTAACATTTATCTCAGCATATGCTCCACAAACTGTACAAGCAGATGAACAAAACAACTCTTTCTATAAGGCCCTTCTGCAGACTACTTGAATGACAAATGACAATGGACTTATTACTACAGCTGGTGACTTCAACAGACGTGCTGGGAAGTAATCCAGTGGATATCATAGTGTACATGGAGGTTATGGATTTGGTACTAGAAATGGAAGAACAAGGCTGCTGGAGTTCCGAGAGGCAAATAATTTGTTGATCTGCAACACTAACTTTAAAAAGCATACCAGCCACCTAATCACCTATAATCTAGTGGGCACACAAGCCAGATTCACTTTTCCTGGTGAAACATAGGTTACTAGTTATTAATTTCAGACTTAGAGCTAGAAAGAGGACCAAATTTGTGACTGATGCAAACTTCCAGCTAGACCAATAGTGATTCAGTGGAAGGACAGCAAAGTAGACAGAGCTGTAGAGGCAAAGGGACAGACTTGTAAGGATTGGAAAACAGGGGATAGCATAAAACAATACTAGGTAGTTTAGAAAAGAAGCTAATATACAGGTATATTTAATGAAAGAAAAGTAAGAAAAAAAAAGGGTTTGCTAGTGTTCTGTGGCTTGAGGACCAGAGACACGAGATTCTCTGGAGTGCAAGGTGGTAATCTCAAAGAAAATCAAGGTGTTGTGGGACAGAAGTCTGTATGGATGGATAATGCTATGCTTGTACTTGGTGCTTCTGAAAAGAGACATGGAATTGTCATGATGAAAGGCTACTAAATGAAGTGAATGAATAAATGAAAAAGTGTCTTTTAAGTGTGAACCAAATGGAAGGGCCAAATATTCTAGTTGACAGCAGTATGACAGATGAAGCAATTAAAGATATGAAGACAAGGAAAGCTTCTGGTCCATCAGGAATTGCCAGTGAGATGTTTAAAACATACAGCTTAGTCACCTAAATAGTTAAAAGATTATAGGGGAAGGAATTATACCCAACAACTGGTGTAGGAGCATCATAGTCAACACTACAGGAGTAAAGGAGATGTCTTAGAAAAGTAATTTCAGATATATCAAATTGCTGGGCTAGGTCATGAAAGCTTTGGAGACTGTGACAACTCAATTAATCAGGAAGGGAGTTAGCCTAGATGAAATGCAGCTTGATTTAATGCCGGAAAGAAGTTCCAGTAATGCTCTCTCTTTAGTAAGACAACTTCAGGAAATATATCTAGCCGAAAGTAAACTACTGTACTTATCACCTTTCCCGCTGGAGAAAGCCTCTGACAAAGTCCCTGATCTGGTGGCCACAGTGGAAGCTAGAAGTAGATGAATGGTTGGTGAGAGCCATTCAAGACACGGATAGGGATGCTGTCAGGTAGGTGACAGTTAGTAACAACTACAGTAATGAATTTAGCATGTAGGGGTTCAGTTCTCAGATCCCCTCCTATTTCTCATAGTCCCCCAGGCCATAATGGAAGAGTTTGAGATTGGTTACCCAAACTCCTCTATGCTGATGACCTTATTTTTATAGCAGAATCTAAAGTGGAATCAGAAAAGAAATTCCTGGTGTTGAGGCAAAACCTGGAATCAAAGAGCCTCAAAGTTAACTTAGCAAAGACTAAAGTTCTAGGAAACAAGAAAACAGACAGGATGCTAATCCTTTCAGGAAAATTGCCCTGTTTGATATGTAGAAAAGGTATAGACAGAAATTCCATTAGGTGTACCCGGTGCAAACTACACATAAGAGATGCAGTGGAATTACAGGAAGATTAACAGAAAAAGTAGACTTTGTGGCAGATACATAGGAGCAGCAATAAATACAAAGAACACAGAAAGATTTTTAGAGGTTGTAGATAGTTTCTGTCATCTAGGACCTTAGCATGGAGGCAGATGTTCTAAAAGCATAGTTGCTAAAATAAGAAAAAGCTGGAGAAAGTTCAAAGCTGTTAGCTCTGTTGGTAACAAAAAGTTTCTTTCTCATAGTGAAAGACAGAGGATATGCATTTTCCACAGTATGTGCAACAAAGTACCAATGTGTTGAGAGAAAAGTTGGGCATAAGAGATATCATATGTGGTGTGCAAAAGGGAATACTGCACTGTTATGATCATATGATGCATATGGACGAGGATAGCTGCTTAAAGAATGCCAATTGCTACATGAGGATGGAATCTTTAGAAGAGGGAAGTTCAGTAAAACAGGGGATGAAATAGTGAGGACTGATCTAAAGATGTTCAACCTCACACAGGAAAATGGTAAAAGACTGAGATGATTGGTGATATGCTTTATTTGAGAAAACTTGTTCCTCACAGCAAAAATGTGGTTCTGACAAGTTTTCCTCAACAACTCATTTTCTAACACCCAGGTGCTGTAAATGTACCATTTACTCTCTAACACTTCACATCATCACCCTATTACTGTCACTTATCACCTCCTCTCCCTAACCTGCTCCTATATTTACCATTGACTATATCACAATTTGTATTCCCCATTAACTACGTCCACCTCTATCCACATTTCTAACCATCAGTCACAAACGTTCTAACTTATTCTTTCCAATCTTTTCTTATTCTCTCTCCTGTATTCGCCTTGTGCCTTAAGAACATGCCCTTACCATCTCTGTTCTGTCTTTCCAGCAGGTGTAGTCATGTATCTCCTTTCTAGCAAGATACCCATTCCTGTCCCTCTATCGTACTTTAACCTCTCAATACCTGGTATAAAGCCACTGTTTTCAATACTACACACCTACTCAATTGAGTAGGGATGTAGTATTGTCTTGTGTTGCAGATTACATGATAACATAAGTGCCAGTGCCATGAAAAAAGTACCTGGTATACTCTGCAAAGTGGTTAGCAGTCTTCTGGTTCATTAGTTCCTTTTGAACTGTCCAACCCATGCCAGCAAGGAAAATGGATGTTAAACAGTGATGATGAAGTCCACGTATAACAAAATATTGGTGTCACTTTGTCAATATTCAGCAGGATGGTATATTTAGTAAAAACCTGTTCTTTACATTAGACGAATGTCATGGTATCCACAAGATGTTGATGCTAATCAGTCAATTAGTCATCATTCTTTACAGTGTGAATATGTTAGTGACAACAATAATGTGTGAGTGCATGGAGGAAAGATTTCATAAAGCCAGATCACAAATGATATTTATGTAACAAATGTGAGTAGGTTGTAGTCTTCACAGCCAAGAGGAAATGTATACTCTAACCATGTGATATATCTGGGTTTCCAGTGTAGTTTAATTAGATTATCAGCTGTCAGGGGCTTGACGTTCATCAACTAGAATAACAGCATCATAATCAACTGTTATAAGAGTAAAGGAGATATCTTAGGAGAAATTACAGAGGTATCAAATTGTTGGACCAGGTCATGAAAGTTACAGTGATGTAACTTCATTAATTAGTGAGACTGAATGAAATGAAGTTCAGTTTTGTGCAAGGAAAAAATACTATGGATGCCATAGTCCTTGTGAGAGAACTGCAGAAGTATTTAGCTTAAAGTAAACCACTGACAGGGCCCTTTGCACTGTGATCTGGTGGTTACTGAAGAGGTTTAGGGATAGATGAATAGTTTGCGAGAGCCATAGAAGCCATGCACAAGAATGCCAATAGTAAGGTCAGAGTTAACAATGAGGAGTTTCAGGTATAGGTAGAAGTTCATCAGCATTTAGTTTTCAGTCCCCTCCCTTTCTGCATAGGAACAGGAGGGGGACATCCTGACCATAACACAAATTTAAGACTGATTGGTTGAGTGAACTCCTTTATGCCAAGGACTTTGTTATACTAGCTGAATCTGTAGTAAATTTAGAAAAAAAATACCAGGTGCCAAAACAAAACCTGGAATCAAAGGGCCTGAATATTAACTTAGCAAAATCTTAGGTTTTAGTAAGTAGGAAAAC
Source organism: Octopus bimaculoides (assembly GCF_046866305.1). Taxonomy (NCBI): domain Eukaryota; kingdom Metazoa; phylum Mollusca; class Cephalopoda; order Octopoda; family Octopodidae; genus Octopus; species Octopus bimaculoides. Next base: position 19,002,940 of record NC_142947.1, read on the forward strand.
TGAGAGCCCTCTGCTTCCATCAGGAAAAACTCTATAGTGTACCTAATGCAAACTAAGGACACATACGGTGATACAATGGTATTAGATGCACAGGAGTAATAAATACTAAGAATGCATGGATAAGGGACTTTGTCAATTGCTTAGGAGGATCCCTAGAAATAGTAGGTAGCTTCTGTTCACTGAGTAACCTAATTAGCAGTGAAGAAGGTTATTCCAAAAGCATAGCTGCTAGAAAAAGAACAGGTTAGATAAAGTTCAAAGAATTTTTATATCTGTTTGTTCTCAAAGTGAAAAGCAGATTGTATGATGCATGTGTATGAACTTCAATGCCACATAGCAGTAAAATAGAGGTTCTGAATGCAGAGACATACAAAAACTAGAAGGAAATGAAGCTAGAATGTTCTCTTGGATGTGCAACAAAAGTGTGCAAGAGAGAAGATGTAATGCATATAGATGAGAGCAGCTATATAAAGAAAGTTCTGATCATTTAACCTGGATGGAGTTTATGGACGAAGGTAACCCAGAAAGATGTAGACCAAAATAGTGAAAACTGATCTCAGGATTTCAAACTTCATGGAAGAAATGACAGAGGACCAGAGCACTGTATAGAAATACACAGTGCTCAAGAAGACCTACCTATCATGGGAAAACCGAGATTCTGAAAGTGTAATGTGAGTACACACAACTTGGCACCTTGCTCAATTTACCCCTGTAAAACCTTCTGCACCAATCTCTTACATGCCCATCACTGATTACTCCATTACTCTCTTAACTACTATAGTATTCTGCTGCTGTAATAAAATTAGCAGAACTTCAAATTTTATCCTCTTTTGCTGTGCTACTATTTATTTCTTGTACAACTCAGAACCACCCTTCATTCTTAACATTGTCCCTCCTCACTCACATTTTTCATTGATCAGCCTTTCTGTATGACCTGTTATCTCTTTCTCTTCCTTGAACTACTTTGTCTTGACTCACCATTATGTACCTCTGACCACCACCACTACCACTATAACTACATATCTCTTGTAACTAAAATGGTATTGCACCTTGATAAGACAACTTGTGTCATCAAAATTCTTACTGCCATTGTAGTCTGCCTCATAAAAAGTATTTTATTGGTTTGTATTATATTTAGTTGGGATGGAAATTTTGGTTTACTAATTCAAAAATATTTTTTAATCACCATTAGTAACTTTTGGTAGTTAACAATTAGTTACCTAAAGTATTGGTTCTTAGATTGCTAGAATCATTAGAGCGCTAGACAAAATGCCTTGCAGTATTTCTTCTGGTTATGTTCTAAGTTTGAATTCCACTGAAACTCTGCATTTCATCCTTTTGATGTTGAAAGAATAGCACAGAGTCAGGTACACAGGCCAATGTAATTGACTAAACCCACCTTTGCTGGCCTTGTGCCTATATTAAAAACAATTATTAGCTTCCAGTAATCTTGGAATGATTTATCTTCATTTTTCTTACTTTTCTTCCTACACCTTATTTCTAAGCCAAAATTTAATGGCCTGGCAAAGAAAATATTTATCTTTGTAGCTTATCTGCTTCAGAATTTGAGTAATTTGATGATTCACAGAAAGAAAGGAAATTGTTTTTACTCTCACAGTAAAAAGGTTATATATCAAATTGGCTTTACAATTGCATAAATTTAGCATTCATGTCTTTTAATACCCGTACATCTAAATATTACTATTTTAATTCCAAAACCACTTTAATTAAAACTGTAGAAACTGAACTACAAAAGGCTACTTAACATATTTAACACTATTTTATTAAACAACATGATTAAGGTGTTACTTTCATTCTAACTAGTTTCAAAAGAGGTTTGCACTTACATATCAAAAAAAAAATTAAACCATATAATGTCTTGAAATTATCTCCCCTTTTTCCTGAATTACTAATGGTTGTCATTAGGTTTCTTTCTCCAACAAAAGAGAAAATTTCAATTCATTTTTCCATGCACCATTTGATATTTATGTCATTTATCATAATCCATATCAAAGACTTATTTGAATTCCATTCCCCAGAGTTTAAAGATAATTTTCCACTGAAGCTAATGCTAAAACTCTAAAGATATAAATGTTTACCCTCAAACTTATTAAAAAATATACTTAGACAATATTTTTATTCACAAACAGAAAAACACAAAAAAAAAAACATTTGACAATTTTATTGTATGTAGAGAATTGACGAACTAATAAAGAACTCCAAATTTTTGTTAACAATATCAACTGACCACTCCATAAGCTAAAACAGCTTTCAGAATCTTATTCAACTCATTCTGAAGAAGGGATCATAAAAGAATCAAATTCGAAAAGAAATCTAGCAACACTCCTGTTATCTATAAACCATATATTGTTTTATACTCCCACTAAATGGTTGCATATGTCAGCAGACTAATGTGCATCACACATGTCATCATCTCCATCTTAACTGCCATTTGAACATATCTGTTTATGTCATATGGAATTTGTCCTAAAATAACTATACTTACTTTCAGTAAACTTGTTAAAGTATCATAATCCATCGTATGATCTCTGAATTCTTTAACTTTGTAACTAGTTTATTAGTAAACTCCTAATCAAATTATATTTTATGTCCAAGTTAACAAATGCTAAGTACAGCAGTTTACTCTCAGCTAAATACTTCTCCTGTAACTGTTTCACTAAGGAAGAGTGTCTGTAACACTTGTCTCTGACACAGAACCAAATTACATCTCATCTACGCTAACTATATCTAATTTATCAAGCTATTACTCTTTCAGTTACTTTCATAATCTGGTCCAGCAATTTATTACCTCTGTAATTTCCTCTCTCTCTAAGGTATCTACTTTATTGTTCTAACAGTCGATTATGATGCTATTACACCAGTTATTGGATATGACACTCTCCTGTACAACCTGATTAACTATATGGGTGACTAGGCTGTATCTTACACTGCCAGACATTTTAAGCATGTTAGCAGCAATTTCTGATGGCTCAAGAGATTTTCTTGCCTTTCTACATGTTAATTGCCATGTATCAACCCTTTGTTGGTTCTGTGTGCAATAATTCATCTGTTGAAAATTCTACAACATCTCAATTTTTTCTGATATACTACCTTGTAATCCAGAACACATGATTTTCGTTCTAATACAGTAGAACACTGGCAAACATCTTACTTTCTATGCCTCCCTTTGATAAATAAAACTATTGCCTAGTTATAATTATCTTGTATAATTCTTTGCTGCTCCTATCTTTACAAGCCTGTCTCTTCACTTTTACAGCTGCCTACCTAACTGTTCCCCACCCATGTTGCTGGAAACCTTGCACCAGCAACAAATTTTGTCAGTAGGCCTCAGTATGTTGTCCTGTAAGAACTTCCCGTTGTCATTATTGCTTTAGGGAAAGCGGACGTTAAATGATCACTATTTCTTCCTCCTTTTGATCAAGTGCTTCAAATAGTACTTCTCTGAGTTTCTGACTGTTTAATGGATCTTTAAGCTTCCATATCTTCCTTTTCCATGCTGGTTTTTGTCTCTGAGTCTTTCTAGTTCTAAGTCTTCACTCAATAGCTATATCCATTCAATAAAGAAAATACAGAGCAGGAATGGCAGCAGCAAAATTTTAGTAACACTGGCCATTGCCAGTACCGCCTGACTGGCCTTCGTATGATTTTCGAGCGAGATTGTTGCCAGTGTCCCTGGACTGGCTCTTGTGCAGGTGACACATAAAATACACCATTTTGAGCGTGGCCGTTGACAGTACCACCTGACTGGCCTTCGTGCGGGTGACACGTAAAAGCACCCACTACACTCTCTGAGTGGTTGGCGTTAGGAAGGGCATCCAGCTGTAGAAACTCTGCCAAATTAGATTGGAGCTTGGTGTAACCACCTGGTTCACCAGTCCTCAGTCAAATCGTCCAACCCATGCTAGCATGGAAAGCGGACGTTAAACGATGATGATGATGATGATGATTTCTCATACTTATCTAGAATAAATAAATTTCATGAAGCTAAAGCTGTACTTTTTAAAGGAGAGAAAGAGAGAGAGAGCAAGTATTTCATCACCATCAACAACCACCACCAGTCTGGATTTGTAAGGCAGTATCAAGATAATTAAAACTGGTTTTCTTTATATCAAATTTTGTTACTTTTACATATTGGTAATCTTTGTTCCTATTGAATTATTCACTTTCATTATCAGTTGATTAAATTCATCAGACAAAAATATTATTCCCCTAAGGGTGTCAGAGGGTTGTTAGCTAACTCTAACTGAAAGGTACGCATGAAGGGAACAGCAAACAGAGAGAGCATTGAGCCCAATCTTGGAGATGGCATGAAGATAGATGTGAAAAGATTTTGTTAGCTAGATGGAATGGATCAAACAACAGTGGCTGGAGTGTGTATGGAAAAAGTTCCAGGAATTGAGCGACATGCTAATGAAGAGAAGCATTGCTGAAATTGATGGAACAGTGTATGCTGCATGTAGGGGGAGTACTATGATGCTGATAGAAAGAACAGAAATGAGAATGGTTTTTATGGATGAGCAGGAATATTACCAAGAGAGAGGAAAACAAAGAATTTCAGAGGATGATGAGAATAAAGCCAATGATGAAGGTTTTGAAGAGAATGGGATAAAATGGTTGGGTTGTGTGCTGAGGAAGAATGAAAATGACTGGATGAGAAGAGTGATGGAAATAAATGCAGAAGGAAGTAAAGAAAAGAAAACCCCAAAAGACAACTGAAGATGATGGTGGAGGAAAAGAGGGGAAGATGGAGAAGACTGTCATGGTTAACTTTTGTTTTAGCAGGGAAAGTAACTTTAAACTGATTTTGTTGTTGGATACTTACTTACACATGCATACATGTGTCCATGTGTGCATACATGCACACGCACACACGGTAACCTTCACAAATGAAATAAACAGATTTGATTTGGAAAGACATAAAAACATTAATTAAAATATCTTTTTAGTATTTTAATATTTTAATGACTATAACCCTTCTGTAATAAACTCACCCAAAACTTTTTGTGGCTTATAACACCATGCAACCCAAAACAACCTAATCATATTTAAATGAGAAAAAGAACACAAACTTGTTATTCTATTAGTATAACATGACTTCATTAGACAGTCTTTTTAAAATGGACTTTGTATTCTCCAAAGTCCTTGGATATTTTTTCCACATTGTCTTCTATAATGTTCTACATTAGGAAAAACTGAATACCAGCTTCACATTGATTAATAATGAATCTGAATTTGAAGACTTTTCAAAAGATGTGACAGAAACACAAGAAAAATGCAACAAACTTAACCACATGCTTGAATATAGAACTCGATATGATCATTTCTGATGGTGATTCCTACAGTAATAAAAATAATGATAATGATTTTATACAAAAACAGAATTAAATGAAACTTTTTTTAAACATCTCTTTCAAAAATTTTCAGAAGAGATCAGACCTAGACATAGTCTTTCCATTCTTTTTGTATCTCCCCATCCCCTTATTAAAATGTTCTAGACAATAACTAGGGAAACACATCATTATGTAGACTAAATAAAGAATAAAAAAAAAGATACTTTTTAGTTTTATAAATACCTCAAAGGGAAAATTGCACACAATTTTACTATAAACATTATCTGGCAACCATCCAACCCATGCCAGAATAGAAGGCAGACATTAAACGATGATGATTAAGAAGCTACCCAAAATTACCAATTACAGGAGTGCTGATGAACACTTGGACAATCCTTGTTTCCAGTCTAATGGCTATAATGTATTTCTATAATGTTGTTCAGTATATTCATATATGATGTACTTGTAGTACACCAGTAAGTGAGGAAGAACATTATGATCCTTAATTAAAATTGCCCAACAGGAACTAAGACTGTTTGTTTCCTAGTATCAAAGTGCAGAAGATTTGAGAGTACTGGATACTTCTATGCTTTAGTTTTTGTGAGAGAAGAGTCAGTAGTTAAGTTAGCATAGCCTAGGTTATGCTATGGTCTGGAAAATATCTAATATATAAAATAGAGATGTGTGCGTATTCACTTTCCATGCGAAAACGGCTTCACCAATCACTTCCATAATTGTGATGCATAAATAATTTGACCTCAGACATATTACAGATTTTTTTATTAAAAATTTATAAAAATAGAAAATATTACTTTTATATTACATTCACGTCTTTCAATGATTTTAATATTTTCAATTCCAGTTTTCTAGCATCACTGACATAACATATCTCTTTATGTATATCTCTATCTCTCTGTAACATATCTCTCTATCTATATCTCTTGTTTTCATTTTCATTTTTCAGACCCTATTCTTTTCACTTTCAATTTTCATATGCCATTGTTTAACTTCCATGTTATTGTTTTCACTGTAAGTCTAACTTTTGAATCGATATTTACAAACAAACGACAAATTACTGACAGAAAGAAGTTCACAATTACTGATGTAAGTAATTTCATAATTTACTGACAGAAGTATCTTCATAAATTTCACTTCAATCCGTACGGTCTTGTGTTTTTCTGTTGTTGACGGTTTCTTCCTGGTTCCTTCGATACTGAATCTTTGGTTCACTGACCAACAAATTGCGCTTCAACCCATGCAATACTTTATTTTCCATTAGAATTTATTATTTACTTTCTGACCATCATATTAAGAAATATAATTTACGTTACCAAGTTATTTTCATTGGTAACTGTTTTAGGAGGGGGTGGGGATTTTCTGCAAATTCACCCAAGTCTACTTCAATTTGTCTTAACTTTCAAGAAAATGGCTATTTTTTAATGAAATTCTCTACTTTAGATTCACTTCTTTAAAAAGGTTTCTCAATGTCAACTTCCGGTAGTGACATAAAAACAGCAAAGTTTGTCCCTGTCTAAACTTTAATGTTTTCATTTCAAGTTTTAATTCGTTATTTGTAAACAAGTACGATAAATTATTGAAAGAAATATTTACTAAGTTCGCAAAGACACTTTTCAACATGCTTTCATTTATACGATTTTTTTCATTCCATGCCCATCTCATTCACTGTTTGCAATATTCTCTCTCTCTCTCACACACACACACACATTCCAGGTTTCATTTCTTTATTGCACAAATATCATGTTAATATTTTGCAATTCAACATGTGGTGCCCAAAAAATATGGGCATTATTTTGCTGGATCTTGCACAATTCATTACTTTACGTACATTTTTTTTTTATTTATTTTCTTTTTCACGCAGTGTTCGGCTCTATGTATTTATAAGTCACACATACACACGTGTTTTTGTATGTAAGTTTGTATACATTCATGTATAGTGTGTGTGTGTGTGTGTGCAAGTGAGTGAAGGAGTATGTTGTCATATATTCATCTTTTCTGTATGTATGTGTGTGTGTGAGAGGGAGAGTGATGTCTAAGTGGCACACACACACACATACAAGATAGATGTACACCTATTATGTATGTACGTATATATGACAACACACCCCTTCACTCACTCTCTCTCACACATACACCTCCATTTCATCTGTGGTTTGATACAGTGTGTGTGTGTGTGTGTGTGTGTGGCTTTCCACAATCGTTAGAAAAAAACAGAGGAATTTTCTTTCTTGATGCTCCTGGTGACACACGTAAAACATTTGTAACATTGCTTCTCTCCAGAGTAAGGCAATAAAAAAAAAATGCAGTTGCTGTACCATTGTCTGGCTTTGCTGCCACCATTCTCACAGGGGGACAAATAGCTCATTCTACTTTTAAATTACCACTAAACCTGGTCACAAGTGACAGTCTAATTTTTAACATAAGCAAAGATTCAGGTTCAGCAGAGGTATTGTGCCAATGCCATCTTATCATTTGGGATGAATGCACCATGTCACATAGAGGTGCAATGGAACCTCTTGGTAACACCTTACAGGACATCAGAGGCAACAATAAATTTATGGGAGGAGTTACATTAGTTTTATCAGGAGACTTCAGACAGATATTACCAGTCATTCTGAGATGAACAGGATCTGATGAAATAAAAGCATGCATTAAGTCTTCACACCTATGGAATAAAGTACCGAAATTCTCCTTGAATACAAAGGTGCGAGCTTCATTACATGGGGACCAATGTGCAAAACAGTTTTCAATGTGGCTCCTCTAATTAGGAAATGGGAAAGTACCATTTGATGGGAATGGTGATATCAGTTTGCTATCATGGTGAATTCCCCAGCTGAATTGAAGAACAGGGTATTGCCAGACTTAAGTAATAATTATAATTCACATAAATGGTTGTGTGAAAGGGCAATTCTTAATCCAAAAAATGAGACAGGAGCAAGAATTAACCATGTATTAATGATTAAGATTCCAACAATCATTAAGAAGTACAAATCAGTTGATTCGGTCCTTGATGAAAATCAAGTTGTCCATTAACCAACAGAGTTCTTTAATTCTCTTGAGCCACCTGGAATTCCTCCACATAAACTTTTTCTGAAGGTAGGAGTCCCAATAACGCTTCTAAGAAATTTAGATTCTCTTAAATTATGCAATGGGACAAGGTTGATTGTGAAGACATTATCACCTAATGTGACAGAAGCTACCATCATCACTGGATGTGTCTCTGGGGAAGAGGTTTTCATTCCAAGAATTCCAATCAGACATACCCTTTCAGTTCAAATGAACACAATTCCCAGTGCAACTTAGGTTTGCAATGTCTATTACTAAAGCTCAAGGTCAGTCTTTGAAATCTGCTGGCTTGATTTTCTCATGGTCAACTTTGTTGGTTGCTCCAGGGTAGCTAGTTTGCAATACTTATTTGCCTATGCTCCAAACTAGAAAACAAAGAATGTTGTTTATCCAGAGGCTCTTACATAATTTCCTTCAACATATGTGGCAGAATTTATCTCCTTTCATAAAAGTGGTAAATCTGGTATTTTCGTTTATTATTATTATTATTATTTTTAGTGTTATTATTCCAATATGTAAGGAACAATTTCATTCTCGGGCAATACCAGGTGCCTCTGCTAGTCATTTCTATAAAACAACAAAGGTTGTATATTACATTTTCACTGGTTTTCAAATTTAGTCAAACTTACAATGGATTTAGAAGCTGTGACGACATATCTATGCCACATTGTAAATAGAAGGACTGTTGTTAGAAATAAAGAAGCAAAATATTTCAATGGCAAAAAAGAAATTTGTTAGCAAATGCATATAGGAATAAGTGGCAAGTTAATTTTCTATATGCTTTTGCTCAACCACATATAGATAAAAATGGTACATCATTTCTGAACCTAAATTATGTGAGCTACATGAGTAGATTGGATGAACCAGACTATGAGCTATTGCTCAGTAGGTAGACCAGATAATGAATGGTGGTTGATAGCTTTTTATGGCATATAGTAAATAAGAGTAGAGGCAAAAAATGTTATCATCCAGTATTGTTACTACTTATATCATGTTTAGAGATTTTTGAACTAGCTAGTTTGCTTCTGTTTATATATTGTGAGTGGGGATGATTGACTACCATCTCCAGCAGGCAGGTATCCAGTACTGATGATGGAGAACAGACCCAGAAACCATGGTCTACTGGTCTTGCCAAGCCAGAGGGGAGTGATTTACTCCTTTACAATATATCAGACACAGGTTGTGTGTCATTAACCAGATGAAAAAGACGTTTTCCTGGGATTAAAATGTAGTAACAGTTCTGTACAGAACAGCCATGTTATAGTGGCAAAAAATATTACCATCTAGTATTGTTACTACTTATATCTCGTTTAGAGATTTTAGAACTAGCTACTTTGCTCCGTAGTATTGTAAATACTTTTGTACTATTTAGCAAATCATGAAGGGCTCAAAAGCAATGCAATCATCAGTAGTTCTGTGTAGACATAGCAATGTTGAAGTGAACAAGTTATTCATAAAAAAGAAAATGCGCAGGGCAAGGGCATGCCAGAGGGATATCTTTCTGAATTCAGCTATCTCCTTAAAATACATATGCGTAGAATGTGTATACATTTTTATGATAAAATGATGGCCACAAAAAAATGGTTCCAAGAATGTCAATATCAAAAACGGAGAGCCTTCAGTGGATACTCAATTGAAAGAACTTTCCATGATCATTTTGCAAAGTATGCTAAGTGATGTTTTATAAATGACAGAAATCATTATACTGTATATCAATATTCATGTTTCTACTTTTGTAAGATGTATGGAACGTTAAAGGAAGTAAATGAAATTGTAAGAAAGAAATTATTGCATGTTATGGTTTGTTGGCACTCCGTCGAGGGTTCCAGTAGATCCGATCAACGGAACAGCCTGCTCGTGAAATTAACGTGCAAGTGGATGAGCACTCCACAGACACGTGTACCCTTAACGTAGTTCTCGGGGATATTCAGGGTGACAAAGTGTGACAAGGCTGACCCTTTGAATTACAGGCACAACAGAAACAGGAAGTAAGAGTGAGAGAAAGTTGTGGTGAAAGAGTACAGCAGGGTTCGCCACCACCCCCTGCCGGAGACTCGTGGAGCTTTAGGTGTTTTCGCTCAATAAACACTCACAACACCCGGTCTGGGAATCGAAACCGCGATCCTATGACCGCGAGTCCGCTGCTCTAACCACTGGGCCATTGCCTCTCCACATGTTATGGTAGAAGCAGAGATAAGGGCATTAATTGTTATGATAGTGGTGGTGGTGGAAGAGATGGTGGTTGTGACACTCATTATGATAATGATGAATAGTAGAGAAAGGAGAAGAGAAGAGCGAAAAAGAAAGAGAGAGAGAGGAGGATTTAAGAAGTGAGGGGTTGTGTGAAACCACTGTGTCTTTTATCTGTATATATCACTGGTCACAATGTACATTCTTCCCTTGACTGTATCCTTCTCTTTAGCTTGGGCCCAAATTTATTGACTATGTCATTGTCCCAGCATTTTGGAGGTCTTTTAAATAGTCTCTTCTGATCTAATGGATTCTACTCAACAACTGCAGGAGTCCACTGTGGTCTGTGAACCTTGCAACATGTGTAATGCAGCAGAACACGTGCTTTTATCATTTCACAATCACATTGTTCACTCCACTCCATTCTGCATTACATCGTTTCAGATATGCTCTAGCAATGATATTCCCGACATGTATCTTTCCATGGCCCTCTGCATCATGACCAACCATTAGTCTTCCTTCTTACTGGCCTACATGTCACATATAAGAGCATGGGCAAGTCAGTGCAATTGAAGAGACTGGCATGTGGGCTCTTGTCCAAACTGTGCTTAGAGTAAATGGTCATAACCACATTCATTCATTATACATACATATTAAAGCTCCAGTGTTTCATCATTTATATACTTCTATTTGCAAGTTTTTTTTTAAAGCTGTAAATATCATATTTGATATATTTTAATATGTAAATATCATTACTTGGATTTTTTTCTTAAATACAAATACATATTTTGCTTATTTGAAAAGACTTTGTATATTCTCTTTGTAGAGTAACTTAATTTATTACTTTGATTCCATCTGCCATCAACAATTCAAGCACCAATATTTTGAACTGAATTGGGTTGCTAATTGGATTTGCATTACTTTATAAGAAATCTAAGAGATTCTCTCCATTTCTAAATGATGAGCTTGTGAAAATTTTTGAAACTTTGGTATATAAGTATGAACGAAATGTGTCCTAATGCACGCTTTTTAAAATTTTATTTACAATCATTCTTCTAAATGCTTCAACTTATTTTGTATTACAGTATTTTTGTATAATACATACTGTATATGCACATAACTTATTGAGTAAATTATTTGTCATTTACATATTTTAGCCCAAAATGCATACAGAAGTATTAGAGGCAGTGTCAGACAGAACCCTTTTCCCTGTCAATAAAGCATAGAAACATTGCAGCTCAAATCTTATTTCAATTATTATCAAACTAAAGGAAATGTATTTACTAAATAAATACAGTACTTTTAAGCAGCAAAAAATTCATTAAAGCATTGTGAAGGAAATGACAGGCTATTATTAAGCAACAGGGCAAGTGTTTATGGCTGACACTATGCCACAAAAGTGAACTGTGGAATTTCAAGATGCTGTTAGTAATTATTTAAATTTATAAAATACTTAATTTTCAAATTTATCTCGTTTTGTTGTTATTATTATTATTATTATTATTATTATTATATTTTAAAAAAAGGATTGACGTAACTCTTCACGAAGGTAAATAGTCAAGACGAAGAGTGCGATTCGATTGTATAGATGTTTTATTCGTTGAACAATATTTCGACAGAACGTCTGTCTTTCTCAAGTTCAAAACAAAAGGTGATTAAAAATTCAAAATTTCAGAAACCAAACGTAAACTATAAACGAGAGTAACCAGCATCCATACGTTGATGGAATGACATCATCAGTTTTTGTCAGTTTTTATTATTATTATTATTATTATTAATTTACGGGTAAGATTAAGTGATTAATTTAGATTTATTATCACAATGAATCATTTGTGTATATGTCTGTGAATTTATTTAATTTCTGTAGTTGTGTGTCCCCTTCCCAAATATAACATCCACTATTTTACCTTTATGGAACGCTTGTTTTATATGTACTAAAGTTCAAATGAAAGTCCAGTAATGTGCACAATTCTTCTTCTTTACAATTATTTTGATATTTACCCCAGCTGAATATTGGTTGTGGTGATATTAAACAATATTTAAATAATTTTACATTTAATGATTTTAAATATTTTTACCTGTAATTTTAGTTATGCTTCTAAGATGTAATCGACCTATTTAAGAAACTTTCACTAAGTTGTATTCCAAAACTAATTTTTGTACATCAATAAACATAAAACAATTCAGTTTTGTTCTTGGTTATTTGAGAATTTCATTGAGAATAGGAGTTGTATTTTTGTTAGAAATATAGTAAAGGGATAAATATCTGATATATCCTTTTTTTTTTTTTGGCCATAAAGCCTTCACTGGATATATTTACAGTATTTAAAACTTTCATAACTGGCTTTTTGAGACCACTCCTGGTCTCAATTCATTTGAAACTACCTGTGTTTAAATCAAAACATCAATGTAGATCTTATGTTAGTGATAACACATGCTTTCATATGGTAAACACATCTCATACACCATCCAAAATTAAATTTTTTTTCTATATGGATACCAGCTTCAGATTCAGTAGTAGTGACTAAATTTGAAGCATTTTTAAGAAAGAAGCAGTAGCACCAAATGAAAAATGCATCAAGTGTAACCATATAGTGGGACGTTTTGATTTAAGAAAGTGAAAATGACTTGTCAGGCTGAGAAGGGCAAACAGTCAAAGTATTAGCTGCTTTCTGACATGTTAATGGTTGAGCCTGTGGCAGTGGAGACCTCCAGCGTTCTCAGCTGCTGGACTATATATCCCTGCTCACCATTATCAGGGCGGAGATGGCTATCTGGAAGTGCAAACACCTTGAGTCATTGTGGCTGTTCCAGCACATCTCTCTCGTCTTCCTCCAGAGCAACACCTTTTCCATTTTGTCTGCTGGGTCTATGAAGCAGTCCGACAAGCCCTTCTAGATATTTATTTGCAGTAAGGAATTTGTAAACTATTACTATGTTATACATATTCACTTCATGTGCTGAAATGAAGTAAATTAGTTGGTACAAACCACTGAAAGGGGAATTCCTCTATCTCTATCTCACATTTCTTTCGCTAGTCATTAGTGTTTAAGTGCTTAACATATATTAAAAGCAGCAATAGTGAAACTGATGATGAAATGATATGAGAAATCAAATAGAGTGAAAACTTTTAAAATATTTCTCATAGAAATTTTTATAGAAGAAACCACACCCAAGCAGGTGGGGGAGGACCTCAATGACCAAAAACCCAGCACCTATTTTCTTTTGTTTATTCAAATTAAAGTGTTCCAGTTAATAACTGCAGATACTCATTGTAATAGAGAATATAAACAAAAGAAAATAAGATAAACTATGAACCCCCTTACATGAATGGATGAAATTTGGATCCTTTGTTTCTTTTCCCTTCTCAATAAATATTTTAATGGACAATTGACGTTACAGACACCAGTTGTTGAAGTAAAGATGAATGTTTCTGTGAACTCTGTTTTTAAAACTGTGTTAGTAGTTTCACATATGAAGCACATCAGAACTTCAGTGTAGTTTCATACGAGTATTATGATCCAGTAATACTGGAGTACTACTGGAAGAGTATTATGACCTTCCAGTAATACTGGAAGATTATTATGATCCCTGATCTGAAATAAGACCTCTTCTGGTCACTAAACAAAGGACAAGTCCTGTAATGTTTCCAGCAATATATGTCTAGTCAGCCCACAAAATGGAATGTGGAAGATCTGTACAATCATCCAATATACATAAATACAAAACATGAAGGTAAATTATTAAAATAAAAAGCACTGCATTTTGAAGCTTCAATGACATTTCTTAGAGGTTAAAAAATTAAGAAAATTTATGAATACAAAACTGTACTTTAACTGTTTCAATGTGCAAGGCTAATACTTTAGCCAATAAGGAATATTTAAGACTAGATGAAACAATTTTGTAGTATCACAATTATTTGCAATTTTATGTGTCAATGAATATCTAAATATCAACAAATCTTACAATGTAATCGAGATATCAAAACATTATATTTATTTTTAAAGTTGTGAAGTGATAAAAAAATCGTCAGCTGGAATTAATTAAATTACTATATTAAGCAATTATTGGTTGTTAAAACACTGTAAGTAACTAGAACATACCTCAAAATCCTATGACAAATATTATTTTCAGGCTATCAAGCTCAATTTCCATAAAAATCACTTTGTCATTGTACAAATCACAGCATTGTTCTCTTTTCAATATAATATAAAAGCTTTGATTGTGAAGAAATAACAATAGCTACCAGGATAAAACTTCTAACAATTATGGCACTGCATTTGGGATTATTGTTTTTAGATTCAATTTTATCCTTGATTAAAGAAGAAACGCTACCCAACTTAAAGCAGATGTTTCTTACAATACAGTTGAGTAGTATCACCTAGCAGTAGGATAAGAGATTGGAAGGTGAGTGGGAGGTTAAAATCTCTATAAGAAACTAAACTAACAACTGAGACATGCACAAACTTTTCAACAGTATGTTGATCTTCACTTCGTTACTTCACCCATAATATATATATATGTATGTATGTGTGTGTGTGTGTGTGTGTGTTTACTTGTATACTATGTATGCATGGGTTCACTGCACCCCACTCTCTCCAAACAAATATATAAATATTCAACCTCCATTTAAGCAGTTGTTCAGTAGGATCCAAATTGTATAAAATCTTCATTTGATTAGTATCATTGCCTTAAATTATCATAATTATTATGTCACATTTCAAATTTTTATGGTCTTAATGCCTTTCCAGAATATGTTACATATAACAGATGAAAAACAATGAATATCTTAAAAGGAATACCTTACATAAATACATAAGTTTATTAAGAATATTACCCTAGACCTTTGTATTTACATTATATTAAAAATATATGAAAATGTATCCCAAAAGGACAAATGTAACAAAGAGGCATGTAAATAATTCCTCATCAACTTCTACAATTAAACATGGGTTTTAAAGATTACGCCTTTCCTTAAGAATTACAGCACATTTTGTGCAAGTATATTGGCTTCAACTAGACATTAAAACTTGGTCTTCATTTGCAAGCTTGCTTTCAACACTATAATGCTTGACATGAGAAATTATTAGAATGATATCAATCAAATGCAATCAATGAAATATCTGATGTGTGAAAATCATGAAGCCAGCATAAGTATATAATGTATTTTGATTATGGAAAAAATAAAGGAGAAAAATTATATGGTATTTTTGACAACCATAAAAAGCTTAGAGAAGTGAGAAAGTTAAATGTGGTTGAATGTCTTATAAGATAGGTGTATAAGGATTTAGATGTAAGTTTAAGATTAGTGGAATGCATGATGAAAGGTAAATGCTCAAGTAGAGTTACAGAAGAATTTAAAAACTTAGACGGCTTTGGGCATTCATGTAGACGACTGACCAGCAAAATCAAACAAATAAGATGCAATTGAAAGTAAAAAAATATGGTAAATTTAAGATGAGTAAAGGAGCCTATGTGAATACGATGAAGACTAAAATATTTAGTTAAGCAGCTCCAAAGTCTAATAATGATATAAAAGAAACATGATAGAAGTTGTGTCCATAATATACTAATAATGGAGCAGAAAAAGTTTAGTGAAATATTACAGATTCTACACACTAAGCCTATTATCTGCATTGTATGATCAACTTATTGAACAAGCAAGGCATGAAAAACTACGGTCTGCTATTACTTACAAGTCTTGTTTGTGCTGAGGATGTAGTTAGTCACTTATAGCATTAAGTTTAGAGTATAACTGCCTTTGTTGATGACACAGTGATTATTTTTTTTGTACAAAAATGCACATGTTGGATGTATGATAACAAATAGCAATCATGATAGATACTGAGTACTAATAGATTTTAATATTTGACTGGAGGTATTTCATACATGTCTGTGAATGTATGAGTGAATTTTGCCCTCAGCAGTTAAAGGAGCAATGTTCTTACAAGCACATGAATGCAAACACACAAAATGTTCATATGTGTGAGTTTTAAATTGGGATATTTACATGTTTCTATTTTGTTTTGCTAACTCTTTGTCAGTTCTAAATGAGCAGACCTAGAATCATAAGTATTCCAGAATTGACTATTCCATTCATTTTCTAGTCCCATCATCTTATGGATCTTTTAGTTTTAAAAATACAGAATATTATTTCAGTTAGATTTATTAGACTGAGTGACCATATAGAAGCACTCTCCCATTTGAACCACTTGCACATTGTCAGAGCAGATGTTCATACAGCTACCCTCCCTTTCACTAACTACTCAGCTGTGACATAGGAAAGGTGACACCAGTTTGCCAGCTAAACATACTGAGACATCTGGATCCTAAGGAACAATGGGTTCAAGAGACAATCACATGAATCTCACAGCTGTTGTGGCTCATAACAAGATTCTGTTATACTGGATTTCTGAAGCTGGCCTTCATATCAGTTTTGTAATTGCAAGTTGTTTTCTATTTACCTTTTCTACATTCACCTTGGGCAAGTATACTATAACCCTGGCCAATCAAAGCTTTGTCAGGAAAATATTGCCATACTTGGAAACAGGCAGTAGAAAATCTGCTTCAACAAATTCTGTCTGACCCATGCAAGCATAGAAAAGTGGATGTGAAAACAATGCTTATTATTATTGTCAATTACATTGACCTTAGTATTTCATAATGCCAAGTTAAATTCTGCCGAGGTTGATTTTGCCTTTCAGGATAGATTAATTAAGTACCAGTGAAACACTGGGCTCAATGTAATCAACTAGTCCCCTCCCCCAAACTTTCAGGCCTTGTGCCTATAGTAGAAAGGATTATTATTATTATTATGATATTAATAATACTGCACTGGTTTGGTCATATGATGCATATGAATGAGGACAACTGCATAAAGAAGTGCTGAACTCAAACTGTGGAGGGTAGTACCTATGGAAGGGGTAGACCCAGGAAGACATGGGATGAAGTGGTGAAAAAGGATTTTCAGACGCTGGGCCGCACTGAGGAAATGACAAGGGACCAGGAGATGTGGCAATTTGCTGTACTTAATAAGATGTGTCAAGCTAAGTAAAATTGCTGTCTTCCACTCATACATGTTGGTGCTGCGTAAATGCACCTATGCCAGTGGCATGTAAAAAGCACCCAGCAAACTGTTAAGTGGTTGGCATCAGGAAGGGCATCCAGCCGTAGAAGCCATGCTACAACAGACAATTGGAGCCTGGACTTCCCCCAGCTAGACAGCTCCATGTCAGACTGTCCAACCCATGCCAGTATGAAAAGCAGATGTTGAATGATGATGATGTATAAAATTATGGAATAAAGAAGGGAGTATTCTGTCTGAAATAGATGTTTCTAATGCCTACTATTTTATTGCCAATAAAGATTTCTTCTAAAAATTAGTCACTTCTAAATAAAAACTATTAATTTACATTCGGTATGATTTTTAAGCTTCTGAAAAACCATTACAATTCAAATTCTCATCACATCTGCAGTTTTAAGATAATTATTTCTTACTGTACATTTCCGAGTTATGTTGACATTTATTATTGGTACCTGAAAAGATCCCTTACTTAAATTTTTGTCTATTTTGTGGTTTATAGTGGACAGGCCTTAATAGTATTTTCTAAATTTGTTTTATGTAATATTATAAACTTATAATCCCCATTCCAGTTTGTTGAAGTTTCTCTATGGCACATAATTATTAAATGTGAAATGGATGGAGCTAACCAGTCAACAAAGTAAATTGTTGTTGAGAGTCTTGGCAGTTATTGTGACAGTAACAATCCCCCACCACCACCACCACAAAGAAGAAAAAAAGAAAGAAAAAGAAAAAATCCTATCATCTTTGAAATGGTTCCACATGAAATTTTAGGATAAAAATGATAACAAGAAACAGCAACTGAATGCTTTATCTGATCACCTACCTCTATATGGACACTGATGAAGAATTACTAAATAACTAAAGGCTGCCTTTATATTTTTTTTATTGCATTTATTATATATAACTTTTCTCTTTCTCACATAATTAAAATAAATACAAGTACACTTAGAATTTTTCCATACAAAACGTATCAAATACACTTAACAAGTTACGTTTTGGGAAACAGAATAGTTTAGTGTTTTCTAGAGTCAACTTCTGAGGCATTAAAAAGCATGCAATGTGTAACAATCACCAAAAAACTTTATATTTAAACCATTTCTTTCTTTTTCTTTCTCATATATATATATATATATCATCATCATCGTTTAACGTCCGCTTTCCATGCTAGCATGGGTTGGACGATTTGACTGAGGACTGGTGAAACCGGATGGCAACACCAGGCTCCAGTCTGATTTGGCAGAGTTTCTACAGCTGGATGCCCTTCCTAACGCCAACCACTCAGAGAGTGTAGTGGGTGCTTTTACGTGTCACCCGCACGAAAACGGCCACGCTCGAAATGGTGTCTTTTATGTGCCACCCGCACAAGCCAGTCCAGGGGCACTGGCAACGATCTCGCTCGAAAATCCTACAGGAGCCAGTCAGGCGGTACTGGCAACGGCCACACTCAAAATGGTGCATCTCATGTGCCACCCGCACAAGAACCAGTCCAGGGGCACTGGCAACGATCTTACTTGGCTTGCCGGGTCTTCTCACGCACAGCCCATTTCCAAAGGTCTCGGTCCGTAGTCATCGCCTCGGTGAGGCCCAATGTACGAAGGTCTTGCCTCACCACCTCAGCCCAGGTCTTCCTGGGCCTACCTCTTCCACGGGTTCCCTCAACTGTTAGGGTGTGGCACTTTTTCACGCAGCTATCCTCCTCCATTCTCACCACATGTCCATACCAGCGCAATCGTCTCTCTTGCACGCCACAACTGATGCTTCTAATGTTCAGCTTTTCTCTCAAGATACTTACACTCTGACGGGTATTCACATTGACATTACACATCCAACGGAGCATACTGGCTTCATTCCTTGCGAGCTTACGTATGTCCTCAGCAGTTACAGCCCATGTTTCACTGCCATGTAGCATGGTTGTTCGTACGCATGCGTCATACAGTCTGCCTTTTACTCTGAGTGAGAGTCCCTTTGTCGCCAGCAGGGGTAAGAGCTCTCTAAACTTTGCCCAGGCTATTCTTATTCTAGCAGCTACACTTTCAGCGCACCCACCCCCACTACTAACTTGGTCGCCCAGATAGCGGAAGCTATCGACTACCTCTAGTTTTTCACCCTGGAATGAGATAGAAGTTGTTTCCTGTTTGTTTGCAGTCTTTATTGCACCTGAACATCTGCCACAAAC
Organism: Octopus bimaculoides; assembly: GCF_046866305.1. NCBI lineage: Eukaryota > Metazoa > Mollusca > Cephalopoda > Octopoda > Octopodidae > Octopus > Octopus bimaculoides. The sequence goes on from NC_142947.1 coordinate 19,022,825, forward strand.
AAAAACTAACTTGCTAGTTAACCTGCCTTTGATGTTGCTGCACCTCTTATGTGTCCATAGCTTGCACCGGGTACATCTTATAGGAGTTACTACCTACTCCTTTTCTACATACTGAGCAGGGCCATCTACCTGAAGGGGTTTGTGTTTTATCTACCTTCCTACTTATTAGGATTTTGGTTTTAGCTAGGTTGACTCTAAGGCCCTTCAATTCTAGACCTTGCTTCCACACCTGAAACTTCTCCTCTAGTTCTGATAGTGACTCCGCAATTAGGGCAAGGTCATCAGCATAGAGGAGCTCCCAGGGGCAACCTGTCTTGAACTCCTCTGTGATTGCCTGGAGGACTATGGTAAATAATAGGGGGCTGAGGACGGAACCTTGGTGGACCCCTACCTCTACCCGGAATTCATTGCTGTACTCATTTCCAACCCTCACCTTACTGGCAGCATCTCTGTACATGGCTCGCACAGCTCTCACTAGCCATTCTTCTATCCCAAGTTTCCTCATTGACCACCAGATAAGGGATCGGGGGACCCTGTCAAAGGCTTTCTCCATGTCAACGAAAGCCAGGTACAGAGGTTTATCCTTAGCTAGGTATTTCTCTTGCAACTGTCTCACTAGAAATAAGGCATCAGTAGTGCTTTTACCTGGCACGAACCCAAACTGCATCTCATCTAAATTGATTCGCTCCCTAATTAGTTGGGCTATGACCCTCTCTGTAACTTTCATAACCTGATCTAACAGCTTGATGCCTCTGTAATTATTTGTATCTAAAGCGTCCCCTTTACCTTTGTAGCAGTTGACTATGATGCTGCTACACCAGTCATAGGGTATGACTCCTTCGTGTATCACCTGGTTCGTAATACGGGTGACTAGGCTATAGCCAACACTGCCAGATATTTTGAGCATCTCTGCAGTGATTCCTGATGGGCCGGGGGCTTTCCCGGTCTTCATACTCTTAATTGCTTTATCTACCCTGGTACTATCAACTCGGATAGCTGGTCCCTCTATTGGGTCGACATAAGGCAGGCTCTCTTTCTCCCATTCATTCTCTTTATTAAGCAATCTATCGTAGTGGCATCTCCAGACCTCTTTCTTTGCATCCTCATTTAATGCAAGCGTACCATCATCCATGCGAACACATTTCTCTCCTACAACATCACTATTCTCTCTCCTACACTGTCTTGCAACACGAAATACCTCGAGTCTTTGGTCCTCACGGCGCAGAACATTGGCAAATCTTTCCTTATCTGCTTCCCCTCTGGCTAAATAAACCTGTCGCCTAGCCTCCCTTCTGGCACATTGGTACAATTCCCTGCTACCACCGTTCTTCCAGTCCTTCCAAGCTTGTTTCTTTTGTCTAATAGCCCTGTCTACCTCCTTGTTCCACCACCACGTTACTCTGGGTTGGGAGGGGACCTTACACCACCCACAAATCTGGTCGGTGGCTTTCAACAGGTTGTCCCGCAGAAATCTCCATATATATATATATATATATATATATATATAGTGGAGGCACAATGGCCCAGTGGTTAGGGCAGCGGACTCGTGGTCATAAGATCGCGGTTTCGATTCCCAGACCAGAGTGTTTATTGAGCGAAAACACCTAAAGTTCCCCGAGGCTCCGGCAGGGAATGGTGGCGAACCATGCTGTACTCTTTCACCACAACTTTCTCTCACTCTTACTTCCTGTTTCTGTTGTGCCTGTAATTCAAAGAGTCAGCCTTGTCACACTGTGTCACGTTGAATATCCCCGAGAACTATGTTAAGGGTACACGTATCTGTGGAGTGCTCAGCCACTTGCACATTAATTTCACGAGCAAGCTGTTCCGTTGATTGGATCAACTGGAACCCTCGTTGTCGTAAGTGACGGAGTGCCAACAACAACAACGATATATATATATATATATATATCAAAAAGCCATAGGTTCATAAGGCTGGTTTTCCAAATTCTGTGTATACTCTCCACCTGCCGGAGAGGATGCTGGTTGGTCTGTTGCAGGATTACGCATTTTCGCCAGCTGAGTGGACTGGAGCAATGTGAAATGAAGTACTTGTTCAAGAATATGTGTTGCCTTGTCCACAAATCAGAACAGCACAATCTTATAATCATGAGTGCAATACCCTGACCACTAAGCCATACACCTGCATGCAGGCACACACACACACACACACACTATCATTCTAACATACATGAATATATAATTTATCAATTGCAGGAAAGTTAAAGGATATGCAAATCATACAATATGTTGCAATATACAAAGTTTTATCACATTCTTTAAATGTTCATTATGAAATAAACAAAGTTCCAAAGAAATTTTTAAAATTGAAAGGACAGTAATTCAATACCTAATTCCCAAACTAAATGGTCTATTTTTCTCACAAAACATGTGGCAATAGTTATAAAAGAAGCTATGAGAACATAGGATCAATAAACTGTAAACAGCTAAAGGCACCCAATGGTAGTCTGCTAAAGTACATGTGTGAAACCCCCTTAAGCATAGAAAACAACACTAAATCAGAGAGGAGAAAAAATATGGATATGAAGAAACTGTACTTACTTTTAATTGAATTGCAGACACCGGCAGTACAATAAATTATATCAGTCCAGGTTAACAGCTGGTGAATAATAGTAGCACTTGCTTCAAAAGAGGTAAAAAAAAGACAATGCTGGAAACATCCTGGTTTGCTGGAAAGAACTATATATATGTTTATATATATATAATCTTTTTTACCTCTGGAAAAGACTAATAGTTGCTTTGAATTGAAAATCAATGACAGACTTATGACGTAAAATGAAAAATAAACCTTTTACTCCTTAAATTCTTAACTAGACAAATTAAACAGTAATAAATAAATCAACTAAAATTAGTTTAAGTAAAACAGCTATGAAAATTAGCCAATTATTAAATAAACTAGGTATCAAATAAATAGCTTTTTTTTTTTTTTTAAATATAAATTTCACCATTTCCAAATCTATTATTTAGCAGAACTGTATAATGAAGTTGAAGATTACTTTAATAAAAGTAATTTGTTTAACATATTTTAGTATGGAATATCCAAGATCTTTGCCTTAATTTTGCAAAGGAATTATGTTCTAAAATGAAAAATTTACAATAATTTAAATTAATGCTTTTACTATCAACAAATTTGAATAAAAATATTAATAGTACTGATAACAGAATAAAGTTTTCATTAAATTATAAAAATTTTGCAATTATTACAAACAAAAAATTTTAATTTATACAATTCTTTTCAATAAAATGGAAAAAAAAATTAGGGAGGAGAGGTTGGTAAAATTTCCATAAAAAGGGATTTTTAATTCTGTAATTAAAAATAATTTAAATAAGATTATTGCTTAAAAATTAAAATTATAATCCAAGCACATTTATTCTTGCTAAATGAAAACTATTTTGAAGTAATAGTGAGAAATTTAAAACTTTAATGTAGCTGAATTTAATAAAATAAGAAGCCAATAAAGCAGTAACTTAGCAAACAGTGAAAAATAGTCAATGTTTCAATTATAGCTATTATAATGTACAGAAAGATATTAAGTGTCATGATATAAATAAAAGTAATGTGAAAAAATAAATAAGCAAACATTGAAAACAATTTCATAATATTCATGATCATCTTTGCAAATATATAAAAAAAAAAATGACAAATATAAAAATAAATTTCTTTCATTAAATGCCAGCTAACAAATCTGACACAACCAAAAGCAGCCTCTACTCATTTGATTTTTATATATTTTAAGTTCAGGACAGGACTGCATGAGATTTGCCTGCAATTATTGTAACTGGTAGACGGATAAACAATGATGCATTCAGCGTTGCTGAAACGCCAGAATAGATGTGTTTAAGTGTTGCTCATTCATGCCCCAGGGAAAGCTAGAAGGTTGTACAGTTCTCCTTGAAATGGTGTATTTCTTAACTATACAACCTACTACCTCAGTCTGGGGTCATAAACTTTTCTCCTCGTTGGCAGCTTAATATTTCACATATATGCAAGAATAGGGAAAGAGATTTTTTTTGACTTTATATAAAATTTCGGAGAGAAACGGGAGATGAAGAAAAATATGATCTATCTATTTGCACATAGACAATGGTATAATCATACAATGGTGCTAATTATAATTGACATGAACCAACACATTTTACCAAAATATATTTTTGGAAACAATTCATAAAACTTGTATGTTAACAGAATCTCTAATTTTTGCTAATTACTTATAGGGAGATTAGAAAAATACAATAGAAATATATTTAACAAAGAAAATACAACAAATACACGATAATAATTTCACTTATAAAGTTTATTGATCAATAAATAATGGTTATTATTTAATGTTATTTATTTAAAGCGAATTTCTTTAACATAGTGTATTCTGAGTATTGAAACTTTGAAATATTTCGATGAATTTTTTAATCCATATAATAATGACAAAAATCAATAGTTTTTTTTTTTTTAAATCCAAAGTTCTAAATTATTTAAAATATTACTTACACCTTATATTCCCAATATTGGTTCTTTTAATGATGATTATGATGATGATGATGATGACAGTAACAACAACAAAAACGCTTATTTGATATCTTAAATGTAATTATAAATAATATAGTTTAAAAAAATAACTGAGAACGAATAAAATATAGCTAGAATATTGCTAGAATTAAATAATAAGGAACTAAATATCTAAAGCAATAATGTCTTGGTAAAAACTGCTATTAAAAGAAGAAAGAAAAAAACTACTAAAAGTTGTAACTGAATAAGTGGGAATTGAATAAAATAATAAGACAAACAGGCTAAAAATTTGAACAATGAACATGATTTTCAAAATACAAATGGGAAAATAAAAAAATAAAAAATTACATGAAAGAAAATAAACATCTAATTTAAATTTGTGAAAATGAATTAAGATGAAATTAAATAACTCATATATTATTCAATCATGTTGTTTCATGTTGCACTTTAGATCCCTCCCTCAGTTTTTATCATCATTTCCAAAGAAAGTCATCCGTCTAAATGTTATGTGTATCTCAAGTCCTTAAGTATGATGTAAAGGCAATACTGTAAGTGGTTGGGGGACAGGAAATGTCTTTCTTGTTTCTTTTCCTCTATTTTTTTCTTTCTTTTCCTTCTAGTGCTCATCCAGTAGTACATTTACTGCCAATTAGACAGTAGCAGCTGTGTGGTCATTGACAGCGCATAAAATATAATACAAGACTACTAATTTCACTTACCATAGCGACACTGACCCATAAGCGTGAGCTTGTGACCCAACCTCAACACAAGTCCAGAGCTACGGGTTTGTGTAACCAGGCCACGAACACAAAAGGAAAAAGTAAAGGAGGTAGAGCCTTGGGAAATAGCAAACATAATGTGTTAAAACAAGAAACCAGTCTTCATTCATCTCATCTTTCTGGTGATTGTATTTTAATTGCATACAGATTAAAAGGCTGCTTTTGAGATTTTCAAATACATAGTACAAGGTATATATTAGCAAGTAGGTATACTTACCTGTAGGCTATGAATAGTAATCATTTCATAGTAAGCCATAAACCAATAAAATGTTTTGTAGTTTCTACATAAAGAAAAAGAAACAATAGAAAATAACGTTGCGTAATATTGTTTCTATCATTTGAGAATAGTCTTAAAGCAGTAGAAAATAATTCATTTATTTATAATCAACAAATCATATTGATAATATTTTTTATTTACATAAAACAAATAAAACATGATATTAATTCAATCAGGGCACCTTTCCTTTTAAAGTATTTAAGAAAAGAAAAGAAAAAAATCTAAGGAATTTTCTTTTTGATTTATTATTAATTTGGATATAAAAGCTAATATAAAAAAGTAATTAACAAGGTAAAGGGAAGACGGATATGATTTATTAGACAAAAAAAAAAAATCATCATTAAATGCCTCTTCTGTCTCCAAAATATGGCAATCTGGAAATTGCTGGGATAACCATAAATGATGGTTTCTGGTTTAGGAAGAAGGTTAGCAATTTTGAGGAGATGGAGAATAGTTGATACTACCAGTTCCAGTACTAGTACTTTATTTTATCAAACCCAGAGGAATAAAAAGTTAAGTTGACTTTGGCAAGATTTGAACTCTGAACATAAAAGAGCTGGAAAATAATGTCACTAAGCATTTTGTCTCAGGCTTTGACAATTCAGCCTACTCGTTACGTTATATAACCATAAATGATAACGAAGTATAAAGTTTGCTAACAACAAAAATAGATTTGCCAGCTGTCAAAACTGTCCAAATATTCACTACATTTTCAACTGTGTGTATATAGAGGTGTTTGCATGATCATTTGTGTTGAATAATTATTATATTGCAATTTATATTTGAGAAAAATTTATTAATCAGATTTAATCGTAACTTTTAAAAGAATTAAGCATTTAATTTTTCATTTAGGATCACTAATTTTGATTACTTTTTAAAGAAATATACCACTTAAGCAATGAATTATGCATAGTCTAAGTTCACTTTCCCTTTTTTTAGATATTTAAACAGTGTGGAGATTGTGATGTCAAGTGAAAATTAAAATGGATTCTGTAAAATTGGTTGCTGAGTGAAAAGTACTATAAGCAGTCATAGTAGGTTATGGTTTGCAGTGCTGGAGTCATATAACGTGTAGGCTATTTTTTTTGTTATGTTCTTGGGCAAAGATGATGTTGAGGGAATAGCAACTAAATACAAAAAAATAAACTCCATCACTATCAACATTATAAATACACACACAAGCATGTGGTTAAAAAGTTTGCTTCCAAACCACACAAGGTTTTGGATTCAGTCTGATTGCATGCAGCCTTGGATAAGTGTCTTCTACAAAGCTCCAACCTTGTGAATGGATTTGGTAGACAGAAACTGAAAGCAGCTCAAACCGTGTGTAGTGCACACACACATGCATATACAATGGACCCTTTGGTAATGGCTCTAATTCATTCCAGAAGCACAGAAACATATTTGTTACCATGTCAATTGAAATACGCGTATATATGAATAGCTTGTTACAAATCTTCAGTGAATAAGTCTATATGCAATCCATTCCTGTAAGAATTCTGTCTGATTCATGAAAGCACAGAAAAGTGGACATTAAAATGAATAATAATAAAATTTGTTTAAAATCACGACAGCAACTTGGGTGGGTGGGGGTGTTAATCAATTATATAGATACCAGTACACTATTTCACTGAACCTGAAAGGATAGAAGGCAAAGATGACCTCAGTGGTAATTGAACTCAAACTGTCAAGACAAACAAAATGCTTAGTAGCATTTTGTCCAACACACTAACAGTTCTGTTTATAGCCTTTATTATTATTATTATTATTATAACAACAACCCTTTCTACTATAGGCACAAGGCCTGAGATTTTGTGGGGAGAGGTTAGTCGATTACATCAATCACATTGCTCAACTGGTATTTATTTAATGAATCCTAGAAAGATGGAAAGCAAAGTTGACCTCGGCAACACTTGAATTCAGAATGTAAAACTGGAGGAAATACCACTAAGCATTTTGTCTGGTACGCTAATGATTCAGGCATGGCTGACAGGCTGTGTGGATAAAATGTTTCTCAGCCACATGGCTCCAGATTCAGTCTTAGTGCATGGCACATTCAGCATGTTTTCTACAGGTCCAACCAAAGCCTTGTGAGGAGATTTGGTAGACAGAGACTTAAAGAAATATGTTGAATGTATGCATGTGCATGTGTCTATATGCATACACAAACGGTGTCATTCATTTCTAGTCTTCTTTGTAAATATGTCCAGCCATGGGAAAACAAGTGAAGGTTGGTGACTGAGAAACAAATTTATACAGACACAGTTATCCAGTAGTATTACATACAAAGGCTACGTGTAGCTGAAGATTTGACAATGCATTGTCATTATCATCACCATTTTATGTCCATGTTCCATGCTGGCATGGGTTGGCTGGTTTGACAAGGAGCCAATAAATCAAGGATTGCATCATATATTTTGATTAATGTAATTTACATTATATAAATAGTTATAATTTTTTTTTGTTAATAAAACATACATAAGAAACACACAAGTGTGTGTGTGTGTGTGTGTGTGTGTGTGTGCGCGCGACAATCTCCTTTCAGTTTCTGTCTAGCACTTCCAATTATACGGCTTTGGTTGGCCTGAGGTTATAGTAGAACATGCATGCCCAAAGTGCCACACAGTGGGGCTGAACCCAGAATCATGCAGTTGGAGAGCAAGCTTCTTTACCACACAGACACACCTACACATTTGTAGTACATTCTCATAGATAACTATATGATAAAAATGCAATATAATAGATTGTTTTGCTAAACCAGATTATTGAAAAATAAATAGACTTATACTGAATGAAAGCTTAGGTTTCAACTGATTAATTTTCCATACAGCTCAATTTTAGTTATAGTGGAACAGATTCAAAATAATTTGATATCAGCATATGGAAATACCATTAAAGTTTAGAAAAATGATTCATAATGTGTAAAAGACTTAACTAATCAAGGCTAAAGGTTTTGTTTTAAAACAGGAAAACTACAATTGTTTTGTGTTTTTTAAACATACAACTTCTGTAACCAAACTATCACCTGTAACATTTGATGCACCAACAAACAATGAGAACTTTTAGATCTCAATGTATTCCATAAATTATACATATTTCAATTGTCTTTATTATTGATAAACATTTCATTTCTTGTGAAGTAGTTTCAACATTTTATTGCTTATTCTTGATATGTGTAATATTTTATAATCAAAATCTCCTCCCACACATAATTTGTATGACTTTTTGACCAGGTCATTTAAACATAATCTGGTGCGATGCTAAGATGCAGATAAGTGCTATGTGCTTTCTTATTCTAAATCAACTTAAGAGTCTAGCCTAATAAATCTGTTTAGTTTAGCTTCTCTAATCTTTTCATTTATTCACATTTATAGTTGCTCGCATCACTACCTCCACACGTACTCATGTATCTGCACAAGCACACTGAAGATATAACTGTGATTGGGTCAGTAAGTCTGGATAAACAGACTAAGTGGAAGAAAAACAGCATACCACCTAAATGTCTCTCACAAATGAAGCCCACAGATAAACTCTGAATGAAATATAATAAACAAATTTGCTTAAACTTTACTGAATGGCATATCGTAAATTATTATCAAGAATAGGCAAGATTTCATATTAAGGAAAATGCACACTATAAGTAATGTACCGACATGCAAGCAATAGTAAAACTGTGACTGGATTTTTGGTGTATTACTTATAGATAAAAAATATATGGTTGCAAATAAATAAAGCTTTCACAATAAATTTTCTAAATGATGATGCAAAAATTATTGGCACACATTGTTTTTAATTTTTTATTAAAAGCTAACAGAACAGACTATTAAAGTCCTGTTGCATCTGACAAAGTGATTTTTATTTTGAGCAGGAGTCATACAAATAGGCTGTCTAGCTATACTTGCTCCTAAACCAGGTTTTTGCATAGGTCAAAACTGAATAATTTCTTGGTTCTTTACTGACTAATTTAGTTATATTTCTCTGGAACCTATTATAGTCTCCTTGTGACAATGTCAACTAGAACCACAAACACTAAGATAATCAGGAAATACCCTATGCATGCCTAATCACTGCACCATTTGTTGATTCTATTGAATGTTATGCAGAGAGTTCTTCATCAGTTTGACATTTAGCAAGATACATTAAAATGTTGATGGTAAAGAAATTTCATATTGGTTTCAAATTCTGGCACAAATCCAGAAATTTCGGAGAAGTTGATTACATCAACTCCATTGCTCAACTAGTACTTATTTTATCAACCCCAAAAGGATGGAAGTCAAAGTTGGCCGCAGCAGAATTTGAACTTAGAACATAAGGAGAGATGAAATTCCGCTAAGCATTTTGCTTTCTGACCATGTGGTAATAGGCACTTTGGGCAAATGACTTTTGCTAATACTTCTGGCTGATCAAAGCTTTGTGAGTGGATTTGGTAAACAGAAACTGAAAAGAAGTCCATTGTATAACTGTTTGTGTGCATATGAGCTTGTGTTTGTTTATTTCTGTGACCACTTATTTAAAAGTTATGATGGTACTTCTTATCCACTCACTTTGTGCATTTGAAGCAATGTGGAATAAAAGATCCCTTACTTGAAAGAAAAAAGTAAAGGCTAGCGACAGGAAAGGTATCTGGCTATAAAACAATACCTCAATAACATAGTCATCTAACCCATGCTTGCATGGAAAAGTGAACATTAAAATGAATGAATGAAGATACTTATCCATAGGGATTGGTAGTTATCAATGTTGTAAATACAGTAAAAACAGTGGTGGGAATTTTTGTTTTTCCTTTTACGATATCACATATTTTATTTCTTTTAAAGTACATGAACTGACATTCTGTTGGTCATTTGCAACAATTTACTATGGATGAATAGAAATAGACTCAACTGTGTCCAGAAACCCATTGGTCAGTGTTTTACATATTCTTTAAAAAAAGTTTAAAAGAAGTCCATGAAAACAGCAGAATAAGTAAAACACAAATAAATTGTGTGTGTGTGTGTGTGTGTGTGTGTGTGTGTGTGAGAGAGAGAGAGAGAGAGACTTAGTATGACAGACATTAGTTAATGGATACAGTGCACTGGTATAGGCATATGATACATATAGTAATGAGTGCTGGGTGAGAAAGAGCTACATGCTAGGATTGGATGATATTCACAAAAGAGGAAGACAAAAGACAGTGACATCAAATACCAGGTTACTGGACATGACAAAACATTCTGATAAATATCAATACTGAAAATCTGTCTGGAAAAATTAACACAGCAATGCTAAGTACCATATGCTAATGGAGTATATCACAGAATGGGGAAAATTGACTAAAATGATCATCTTCCCATGTCTTAACAGTTAATGAGATAAAATATGCAGAGTATATATCTTAAAAGATGAAAAGAAAAAAAACTTTGCTCAACGAAATACAGTAGAAACTTTATTGTAAATAATAACTGTATATTTTGTATCAGTGCAGAGATTTTAGGGTAATATAACAGAGTTATCACAAAGCAGCTTTCTAATACCATCTATGATAAGTTTTCTTCTTTTGATAAAAATACTTGTACTACGTACAAATTTTCACATGAAAGGCAATAGTAACTGATTCAAAGTAATGTGAGTTATCCCAAAACCACTGAACAAAGGAATTATGTATATTAAAGCTAAGAAACAAATGACGGCAATGTAAAATAAAACATACAGTGTATTAGATAAGTGTTACTCATGCAAAACATTTCCCACTGGCAAGATCAAAGTACAGACGGATCAAAATACCATCTGCACATAATGAGATAGATGGTATTCACTATGGAAGATCTGTAGAGGGTGGTGAGAAATGAGCAAGCATGATTCACTGGATGTGTAATGTTAACTTGCATTAAAGACAAACTGCAAAGTGAAGTGTGCTTGGTATTACAAGAAATCAACCAATACGTGCAGGAAGGGCAGTATGGTTCAAGTTTCCATTAAACCCATGTAAGCATGGAAAAGCAATGTATGAAATACTACTGATAATTTGAAGTTGATAAAGGAGTGAATGTTGAAAATTCACTCCTTTATCAACTTGAAAATTCGAGGTCAGAGATCCAACTTAGCAAGCTTTACTTTATTCTAAATGCACTATCATTGTTTTGTGTCTGTTTTTCTACATATGAATGATACTTGTAACATGCAATTTGTTTAAACTATATATCTATGAACATGACAAAATCACTAGCTTATTAAATAATCATAAAGGAGTTCAGATATATCAATGCTAAGAAGTTATCTTTTCAAATTATTTCTCTCAAATCTATAAAAAGCAAATTTTTCAGCAAAGTAGCAGTAATACAATTAAGAAATTAGCTATCACTAAGCCATTAAAGTAAAACAAAATTTAAAGTAGAAGATTAGCAACTCATTAGACTAATTGCACATGCATAGTTCAATAATACAAATATCAAAATGAGTATTTGATTACATACATTGGCCCTCAAAAAAAAAAAGAAAAAGAAAGAAAAACCAAATCAAGCCACTAATAATCTAATTGAATAGAAAGATTTGCTATAAATATCACTGATCTGTTACAAACAATAATAAGAGTGTTGTCTTTAAAACAAGATGGGAAGGGGGGGAGTTATTTATGGAAACAATACTCGATTAAAATACCATCTGCTGTAAGATTATAGTAAAATTAATAAAATGCTCTGTTCTAATGCAAATTACAAAATGTTTCCTTAAATTCTATCTATTAAAACAGAAAGAAGTTTCAAATAAGATAAGTATAAATTAAAAGGATTCTAAGATGTTATTAACAATTTAAAAATTATAAGAGTAGTATTTCATTTTCAGAGTGAATTTTTGAAGTTAACAAAAATCAATGATTGTAAAAAAAAAAAAATTAGTTTACAAATCAATTATGGAATTAGAATATTCATTCAGAAGCAAACAGTGGATGAACTAGGAGATTAGTAACAAGACAAAAAAAGAAGGAAATTAGCACTCTGAAAAATGGGACATAAAAGATATTGATAACGTATTGTTTCATCCATTTTCTTGTGGGCTGTATCTGCTTAGATCAACTTTCTAAATGAAAAGCTCAACTTATACCTACATATTTCAGAATTAAATGTAATTTCTATTATATTTGATAAACTTTATTATTTGCATAAAGCTACAGACAATGAGCTGGCAGAACTTTCAGAGCATCAAAAAAAAAAAGCTCAGTTGTATTTGTTCTGGTTTTTACATTCTGAGTTCAAATCCTACCAAGATCAACTTTGCTTTTCTTCTCCAACCTCATCCCTGGTTAATAAAAAAAAAAAAAAGTCATAGCCAAGTGTACTGGACTTGATGGTATCAAATAATCTCTACCCATCAAAACTGCCAGCTTTGTGCCTAAATTACAAACCATTAATTGTATGCAGCTCCTATGCTTTTAGCATGTAGAAAACAAAAGCAAAGTCTCTTGACAAACCATTTCAGTGTACTGACCACTCCTCAGAGAATATGCACCCAGTTTCCTTCTATACCACACACACACACACACACTATTTTATTGAATCAGAGATAAAACTTCACAAATTGTTACTCATTGTTTCATTAGATTAGCAGATTTACACACAAAGACCTGGATGTGACTTGCTCAGGTTGTTGGCCAGACTGGCATGTTTTTCGGCCTTGAACATGTGTGCTTCTTCTATTCTGCTTTCAAACAGCACAGTGAGTTCAATAAAAATTAGTTACTTTGTTGAATTGGAATGGAGTATGATATCCAGCTTCAAGCCTGATGATTTCTGGTTGTTTTGTTGGTCCTGGAAGGTCTGCTGTGCACTCCCAGTCATCTACACCATCCAGAAAACTCCATTCCCATACCCCATATAGCATAGCTGTTCCTGGTCATGATCTGCAGCCTCCTGCCATGTAGAATGTTATTGGAAATGCTGGTTTTACCCTTGCCATACTTGAATTTCTTTTCAGCAGAAGTACTTTCCTGTATAATTAATAAAACAGTCATCATTTTTGATAACTTGTGTACACTAGTATACATACAGGCACACATTACTCATTTCACCAATTGTAGAAGAATAATAGATAGGCACTGATATGATACGAACATACAAGTATGAGGTTCCAATCTTGCTAGGCAAAATCAATTTAAGACTCTGGCTATTCACACAACTACTGGTGGCATCAAAAACTGAGATTTTTATATAATCTTATTTCTTTGTATCAAACTTATGAGCAAACTTGCATGATCAATTGTTGATATTCAGGAGTTGTAAAGTATAGATAATAGTGGCAGTGAGCATCATACCTTAATTAACACATGGTACATACAATAGGTACATCTAGATTATCTGTAACTATAAATTCAGTTCAATGTTAATTTGGAGACAGGTCTGCATCAACATATGTTAATAATGTCCAAAATGTTTTAGGAGAAGGAAAAAAAAAAGCTACTACAAGTTAATTTTATGCTATAAGGAAGAAATATAAAAAAAATTTCCATGTTTTGAATTGTGATACACTGAGAAAAAGCAGGCATGAAAAAACAAACTAACTAGATAGTCCTGTTAAAGTAATGTGTTATGATGAAAATTGTTTGAGGTGATGTTACTTATATGGAGAAAGTGATTTTAGTTCCATGTATTGAGATAAGTAGCAATGCCTTTCATGAACTTGCTTCCTCTTTTTACTTGTTTCAGTCATTTGACTGCGGCCATGCTGGAGCACCGCCTTTAGTCGAGCAAATCGACCCCAGGACTTATTCTTTGTAAGCCTCGTACTTATTCTATCGGTCTCTTTTGCCGATCCGCTAAGTTACGGGGGATGTAAACACACCAGCATCAGTTGTCAAGCGATGTTGGGGGGACAAACACAGACACACAAACATATACACACATACATATATATATATATATATATATATATATATATATATATATATATACGACAGGCTTCTTTCAGTTTCCGTCTACCAAATCCACTCACAAGGCTTTGGTTGGCCCGAGGCTATAGTAGAAGACACTTGCCCAAGGTGCCACGCAGTGGGACTGAACCCATGACCATGTGGTTGGTAAGCAAACTACTTACCACTCAACCACTCCTGCGCCTATATTTTTCTTCCTAATTTTTCTTCTTTACCTTCTTGTAATTTTTTGTTGTTGCTGTTTTATTTTGTTCCTAAAAGCTTTTGAATATCTCTTCACTAATTGAAAGTAATAGGAATAGTTGTTTGATCAATTTATGACCAATCCAACCCTTCTAAACATATCAGTAATTTTAAAAATAATTCTAGTTCACATGTTAGGAAAAATACTTCATTACCAGTATAGTTAAAAGTTACAAATATGATATTTTCTAAGTATTGTCTCATTTTTCATCAGATATCATTAAGTTGTAAGAAAAATGTGAAAGAGACTGTAATGGTGATAATTAAATAAAAAGAAGTCATGCAACTCCAAGGCACAGACTCCATCAAATATGTAGAAAAATAACCCTCCAGATACTAATTAGGTTATACACTTAATCTTTATTTAGCCTGATCCTTGTAAATATTCAAGAGAAGCCAGGCTAGCTCGTTAACATCAATAACACTCTACACTCCTTTGCTATTTTCTTTTCTCTGAAACAGACAGTCTTTACAATGACAAGGTCGTTTTTTTCCACCTAGTAGTCAGCCTTGCTTGGCTGCCTGCCTTATGTCTGATTATCATTCTGCATTAGACTGGACAGCCAGCCAGGTAGACTATTGATTTTCACCTGAAATATCACCTCTATGTGCATGACACATGGACACTGAGTACACTGACCTAGATAATGTACTCTTACCATGCTTAGCAAAACACTTATTACCTAAACTGTAACATCAGATAAGAAAATACCTCAATTAATCAATTTATACATGTGTATGAATTTGAGTGCATGTATATGTATGCATGTGAACTCTCTCGCCTCTCACACACACACACACAATTCAAGCTATAAAGGTTTCAAATCATTTAAACAACTGAGAAGTCTTTCTTCAGAAAAAAAAACCATGTGGGTGGGTGGGTTGGGGAGGAGGCTCAGCAGCACCTTTGAAAAGGAGTGTGTGTGTGTGTGGGGGGGGGGGGGTGATGAAAAACCAGGGCTGTTGCAAATATAAAAATGAACCCTAAGGCCATCAACAAATTTGCAAGAGAATCTTCCAGGAAGCAATACAAAATCTGGCCACTATAGCTTATTGAAAGCAGATCCCAAAGGATATGTGACATACAAAATAAATAATCTCAAAGTGTTTTCACTGCCCCACTGAGAGATATGCAAATAAATAAACCTGATGAATTCTTCAACACTGCACAGGAAAGAGGCAACTCTTATTTACATAAGGCTCTCACAAAATTATGGCAGATGCTTTACCAGAGATTCCTTGCCTATGACAAACTTCTAAGACAATTAAATGAAGGTATAATATGCCCTAACCACACAGGAAGAAGGAGAGCAGAAGCAAAATATTACAAGCTCATCTCTCTGACCTCACACAGCTAAGTCATGGAATGCATTGTTAGAAGGAAAGTGATCATGTTCTGAGAAGAATATGGCTTGCTCCCTAACATACAGTACAGATTCCATCCATGAAGGAGCAGCTTTACATAACTACTACAGCATTATGATTGAGTAATGAAACAGCCATTGAGACATTTAACTGTGGTTGTGATATATCCTGACTTTGCAGAGGCTTCTGACAAGTTGATCATGGAATGTTATGTCACAATTTGCATGACCTCATAGTTGGAAAACTAGGAGAGTAACTGCATTTTAAAAAGGTATGAGTGAGGCAGGTGCAGCCAATAATGCTCTGAGAAGAGACATAAATTCTAAACAGAGTCCCCCAGAATACTGGGACCACTACTATTTGCAGTGACTCAGACATGTCCTTAGTTATCCAGTCAACCACTCACATGAACTATGCTGAATCAAAAAACATATTGTAGGCAGCCAAAAATTCTGAAGGTAATGCAAAAGTATAGAAAGACCCAAATGTGAGCTGAAGAAAAAAATCAGTAAGTTTAATTCTTAAAAATTTTGAAGTACTCTGACATCAGCCCACAGACAGACTGCAATCAGAATACACAGAAAAAGGGGCATTGCAATCCCTGAGTCACAATTAATGCATGATCTAGGAATCAATATGACTAATGATGCATCATTCCATGTCCATATTACTAAGAGGGTAACAGTTAGTAAACAACAGGCTGGTTGGATTCTCAAAAAAGGGAAAATGGAAATCATTGTTAGTCCTGTGGAGAACATTTTGTTCTCAGTCACCTAAACTACTGCTCTCAAATATGGTCACCATACATATATACAGACATACATAAATACTCACACACACACACACAAAACTAAATGGAAGAGATATGCAAACAGCTGGCCACCAGAGATCAGGCAACTTCAGAATTTGTGAGAACTGCCTTCTAGGTAGTAACTAACAGGCAATATCGATAGTATATGATGTCAAGATAGAATAAAACACCAGAAATGAGCCTATATAGAAGAATCTTATATCTACTTGTGGACAGAGAGATTTCCAACAAGGAGTAACTATTGAGAAGTTAGTGAATATGGAGGATGCCAAGTCTCATCCTCAAACCAGGAAGGTTAGAAAAAGAAATTTAATTCAACTCATCAATCTGGAAGTTTCTACCACGATAGCTAGTTTTCCAACAGTAATTAAAAAAATATTTCCTAAGAACCAATAGATATCATAAAATCTTTAATTCCCATAATGTCAAGGTTACCTACTCATGCTAATGTAATATTGCTTCTAACATTGTGCACTACACAAGATGGAAGCACATATTGAGACAGTCTTCACCCAAAATTTCAACTGGTAAGTGTCAAAATTTTACTGACTGTCCATTGTAAGGATCCTGTTTCTGAAAAGCTATGATCTACAGCAGGAAGATACATGCACTCCTTCATGTGAAGGGACAGGGGAAACTCCATATCCTTGTCTTGTTTCATCTGGAGACTTCAGGACCATCAAAATTACTTCCCCAATGTGGAACATCCTTGACAGACACTCTCCTTACATACCTAAAGCTCATAATTGTCAACTCTGCCTCCATGAAAAACTGCACATACTCCACCAGCCTACAATATCCTTAAATGGAAAAAAGTTACCTATAGAATTGTTGTCACTAGAAATATGCTTTGTCAATGACCTTCAAGCTTTCAAGAACTGATAATCTGGATGTATCATGTGACCCACATGTGACACTATACAATTTCTGGTGCTTATAGACAATATAGCTGCACCATGTTGGTCATGCAATTTCATTTGTAACACAGTACCATCAAATTGGTCACCTCCCACCTGGTAACTTCTGCCACTAAAATACCACACTTTATAGAATGATGACTGAATGACACCAACATTTTGCCTACTCTACTATGTGCAGTGTCCAATGTAAAGAATTGATGCCACTGAATACTTATATTCCTGCAGAATGTTGACAAATTGACACTAACATCTTGTCTGCACCATGTGAACTTAACAATAACTGAGACCATAAACAATCATGTGATCTGAACAATGGAGACTTAAATAATTAAAAGTAATCTTAAATTTGTCAAACTTTCCCCACTCTTTCCTGAACATCTGATGTAATCAATGTGTCTTATGCTCACAAAACCATAAGTAATGTGGAGCTGAGTATTATTTTCTTCTGTTAGTTCAACCACTCGTGTCCAGATATGTGTGTGTGTGTGTATTTGTATATAGTGTGTGTTTGTGTGTGCATGCCTGCACCTGCACATTTGCTTGTACCCTTGTCTTGACAGCATGTGACAATTGTAAACAAGCATCACTCATATAAGTGATGTTGTTTGTTTCCAGTCTTCCATAAGAGCCTGTATCTGGCAATGGGGAAATATTACCTTGCTTAGAAACAGGTGAGGGCTGCAACAGGGAGAACATTTGGCTGTAGAAACTTAGCCACAACAAATTCCATCTGACCATGAAAGCATTAAATGTGGAAATTGAACAGTGATGATGATGATGATGATGATGATGATGGTGTGTGTGTGTGTGTGTGTATTTAGGTAAGACTTCAAAGTTGTTTGAGCAAAGACTAAAGCATTAGTAAGTAGAAAAATAGGCAGTATTTTGATTTCAAGGGTATGACCTAGGCAATGACCTAGGTATACAGAAAAATGTAGGTAGGACCTCTATACAGCATGCCCAATGTAAACCATAAATGTACAAGAGTTGTAGTGGAATTAAAGATGGTTATGCAGGGGCAATAAACACCAAAGTGCATGTGAGAAGTATGATTACCTCACATGATGGGAAGACCAAGTAGCTATTAACTCACTTGTCAACAAAATGTTTCTCCTTCAAAGTAAAATGCAGATTTTATAATGCTTGGGTATGAACTGCAATACTGCATAACAGTAAGATATTGGCCTTGAATGTAGAGGACTTGCAAAGACTAGAAAGAAATGAAACAAGAATGATCTGTTGGACATGTTATGCCACCATGCATGAATGAAGTACAGAGAAAATCTAGGCCTAAAAAAAATCAGATGTAGTGTTCAAGAGATAAGACGAGCATGTGAAGTATTTAGAAAATGAAAGCTATATATATATATATATATATATATATATATATATATAAAGACATGCAAGGTGTTTGAAGTAGATGGAACCTATGCATGGTGAAAGCTATGTTGGAAATGATGGTAGTGGTCAACCTTGAGAGTAAATTATTTGGTAGATGGAAAGTAAAAGAAGCCTATCGTACAAAACTTTATGTCTGTGTGCGTTTGTTTTTGCATAAGATTATATTTCTCTTGCTTACACATGTGATCATTTGTTGATTGTAAACAATGGCTTTGCTAACATTGTGGTTTGCTTGTAGTTCACCATGAAAGCACATCTAAGCTTTATGACAGGTCTTGACATGCTGCACAATCTTTGTAAACAAAAGGGCTTGTTCATACAATGTTATGTAAACATGTCTGAGATGTTTGTTGCCCGATAGACTGGGAGATTATTATCTCACTTGGAAACAAGTGGGGATTGGCAACAGGAAAGACATCTGGCCATAGAAAACGTATTGTCATCTGATCCATACAAACATGAAAATAGAGATGATGATGATGAAGATAAAGTACTTGTGTATATGCATGCTCATATTTGGGGACCCTCATTTAATATGTTCCTGTAAATTCTAGATTTGCCTCCCCGTCTCATTTTCCTGTTGTTCATCCCTCTTCACTCACTCCTGTATCTGCATAATATGAAACTAATTAATGAAAGCAGAACCTGCTTCTACATAACATTACCCTTTCATTACTATCAGCCATCACTTCCTCTCCTCCGAGCCATTCTTATTGTTGGCTATCTTTCACATTTGCCATCAACCAACCCAAACCATATTTACCATTGACCACTTCTAAGCCCCTATTTACTATCAGCCACCTTTATCTCTTTTTACCATCAACTACCTTCACTCCCATTTACTTCAGACCACCTCCACTCCTATTTAGCTAAGACCACCTCTACTCATATTTCTAACCATCACCCACATTCTTGCAACTTTCACCCACCTTTCTAGATACTTCTGTTACTACACTCTCTTCTATCTAATTTCTTGGACATGTTATCTTTATGAGGGACAGCAATGATCTCCTCTTATTCAACTGAATCTATCATCCTTGTAACTCTCTAAAACCTGACACTCAACATTGTTACCTTTGTCACTCCACTACTACCCTCTCACAACAATAAATCTTTTCCTCTCATCATACTTTTAACCTCATTCCATACCGACAAAAATCATCATGCTCTCTCTCCCATTCTGCTTCTCAGTTGCAAGGGCTCACAAGTCTAAAGTATTGTAAGTTACAAGGTGACCTCATTAGTGTTGGTGCAGCTAGGTACTGTAAAATGGTTGGCAAACCTAGAAGAGACAATGCACAATTGAGAAAAACTCTTTAGTCTTGCCAAAGGTATGACAACCTCTCTAGTGCTAGTGCCATAAAAGAAAATGCAGCCAGCACAGTTTGTAAAATGGATGATATTGGGAAGGATATACAACTACAGAAACCATGGCAAAACTGCGACACCTAAGCAAGAAGTGTACTACTGACCTATCTAGGAGGGTTGTAATTCTAATAAGAACTGACTTGGATCTAGTCAAATCAGCTAACCCATACCAGTATAGAAAATGGATGTAAAATAATGATTATATATATCTATATATATATATAAATAAATATACACACACATACATAGAGTTATGGCTGTAAATGCAGGTGGAACTGTGTGGTTGAGAAGACTACTTCTCAACTATGTGGTTTTGCAAATGTTTTCTATCTGAGACCTGAGCTAACCAAAATCTTGTGAGTAGATATAGTAGATGGAAACTGAAAGAAATTCATCGCACGTGTGTGTTGTCTTGACATCACATGACAACTCTACACAGGTACCACTGTCATACAAGTGATGTTATTTGTTTCCAGTTATCCATGGGAAATTATTAACTTGATTGCAAACAGGTGAGAGTTGGTGACAGGAAGGGCATCTGGTTGTAGAAAAAATCTGCCTCAACAATTTCTGTAACCTATGTAAGCATGGGCCACAGAGATGATGATGATCACAAACACGATCACACATGCTTTACTTAGCTGTCATCTGCAAGCTAGTATGACTTGGTTGATTGTATCAGACTTCTGGTAATTTCTTCTGGTGTTTATGTAGTTACAAGCAGACACAGAACTCCCTCTTTCCCTCCTTCCCTTGTCCCAGTGGAACACTGAAGGTGTGACAGCTAATGGGGAAAAGGGTTGCACCAACACTTGATTGGCTAGTTTGTTGGTTGGTTGGATGGTACTCATTTTCAACTAAGTAGACTGGAGCAATATGAAATGATGTGCCTTGCCCAAGGATACAATTCAGTACCCAGTCAAAGGATTGAACCCACAATCTTATGATCATGAATCCAAAACCCTAACCACTAAGCCATATTGTTAATCTGACCAATACTTTGGAGTACTTTTAATTCTTGAATTATGTTATACCATTGGATTACCTCTTGGACAACATTGATTCTTCATGAGTATGTGCAAGTATGCATGTGAGATATAGCAATTCCATTTTTGTAAATATTATATTCACTAAATTTACATATTTCGCATTCCAACAAATTCTTTTAATCAATTATGAAACTCATCATAGTCGTTATGTGAAACAGCTTTTTTTCTGAAAGTTATTGAAACATTGATATCTTTTAAAAATATACTGCTTAAATTCTTATTATCATGAAGATAATTGCTTTTTCTTTTTTTTTTCTGGGTAAAGGTTACAACCTTCACAAATAAAACTGATATTCTTCAAAGAAAATCTGTCTGCAGAGAATTTAAACCTAGAGTAATATTAAACAAAGCTATATACTCTATATCAGTGGTTGTTAAACTGTGCATTGGATGGGTTAAGTTGACATGTAACTGTTGAGTCACTGCTGAATGAAATTTAGTTCAATGTTCAGTTACTTAGTCATCACAATATGGTATGGATAAAATTGAAGTTCTTAATAGCTTTTACTTTATGTTTTCATCCCAGCTAAGTAGTGAGTTAGTAAAATTAAAAATGGTAGCCTGAACTCAATGACATAAAATGATATCATGACTGTTGCTCAGTAATAGGAAAGAGGCAACTTGAAGAGTTAAAGATTTAATATATACTGAGATAATTAGATCATGCAATAGCATAATTGGTTTATGGGTCATAACTAAGAAATTCATCAATTCATATATATATATATATATATATAACAGTTGCTACATCCTCTGGAAAATTATTATATATATATATATGTATATATATATATATATATATATATATATATATATATATATATATATATATATATATATATATAATGACACACATAAACATATATATACACGCACACCATCATCATCATCATCACTTAATGTCCGCTCTCCATACTGGCATGGATTGGATGGTTTGACAGGAACCTGCACCAGACCTCTGTGTCTGTTTTGGCAGGGATTTTACGGCTGGATGCCTTCCTAACACCGACCACCTAGCAGAGTGGACTGAGTGCTTTTTTATGTGGCACAAGCATAGGTGAGGTCAGTTTTGGCAAGGTTTTTACAGCTGGATGTCATTCGAAATGCCAGCACACATACATACATGCATATATGATACAAAACTGTCTTGGACTTATTCAAAAATATAAAATTATCTATGTGTGTACTGTTCTACAGCTGTTGTCTTTGGCTGAGAAATATTATTTTCAGTTCAACTAAAAAAAATAATTGTAAATGTTGCTATATGAGACAGTAATTAGTAACGGAAAGGCTAAACCAGCTACAAAATTTTTCTCCTAAATCATCAACAACAACTGATGGTTAAAGAATACTTGTTTAGTCAATTCCACAATTTAAACTTTTGATGCCTGTTACAAAAAAAATTATGTAACAAAAATATCATTTAATGAACTAAATGAATAATATTGTGCATGTGCACACACACACAAAACATTATAAACATACTTCTAAGCCAAGATGCTGTACCCCCAAAAGTAGGCTCCACCTCACTACTACTAATATTTAATCAAATTATATTAATGGGCTCATATACCTCCTGGGGTGTGGTGCTGCAACAGCCAGAGCACCTACCTTAAGATAGCACTAGTCATAATATATAATGTTTCTTGGGGATCTAAATCTGAAAAAGCCCATCCCTCTCCACAAACCTTCAGATTAAACCACAATCAATTTCTTTGAGAGAGAGAGAGAGAGAGAGAGAGAGAGAGAGAGAGAGAGAGAGAGAGAGAGAGAGATAAAGAGAGAGCGATAATATTGATCCCAAAGGGTCAGAATGAATGCTACAAGGTACCTGAGTGTTTGTGTGTGTGTGGAGGAGGTGTTAGTTGAATTAGTACAGCTGTTAGAGAATTGGATAGAATGCCTTGTAGTATTTGTTCTGTTTCTTTGCACTGAGTGCAAATCCCATCAAGTTTAACTTCACCTTTCATCTTTTGAGTTAATAAAAAAAAAAAAAAGCAATCCAGAGTAATGGATTAGTAGAACTGTAAGAACATCAGGCTGGGTTGCTCGTATTTATTCCAGAACTACAATTCGAATTGAAATCCCACATTTCGGTGGTAGACTCAATACCACTTGAGCTTTGAGTCCCTCTAGAAGTTCACCCCATTGCAAGCATTCAGGTTATATCTCTCGTTTGATGACGCCTTTCTTCTTCTCTCTTATCAAAGACCTTGTAAAGGGTCATGGGCACTGCCTTTCCTCCTCACTAAAAGACGATTAAACATGTACACACACACACACACTGACAAAGAGAGAGAGAGAGAGAGAGAGAGAGAGAGAGTATTGTGCTGGCAGATACAACACCATGGACAGAACAGAGATCAATGAAATAGTGTGTTTGTGTGCATATGTACCAGCACATACATGTGTGCACATGCACCAGCATATGTGTGCATGACAAACTGACAGGGCCAGTCATTATTATTACAATAGATTATAATAAAGTGCATAGCTTAAGATTTTATACCATTAAAATAGAGTAATTGATTTATAAAATTTCATATAAAAGCTACTTTTAAATAATTTTAAAAGAAAATCAAAAGCCAAAGTAATTATAGAATATATATTTTTAACAAGTTTGGTGATTATTCACTCATTAGTACATTATATCTTACAATAGTTTTAAGAACATTTCCTTTTAAAAAAACAAAAAAAATCCTATCATGTAACTTTCTTCTTTCCTTTTTCTTTTAAGGATATATGGGGGGAGTAATATATTTGAATGAAAGAAAACCTGACAGATCAGTGACTGACTAACTTGTACACAAAACAGCAACCAAGAGAAAATGTTAAATTGCCTAATTATCTCCCTTTATTGTGTGTTAGTTTCTCCGTATTTAATCAAGAATAAGCTTTTACCAAGCAAGAAATACTTAAAAACATATGGGACTAGTATAAAACATCTAAGTAAATCCCTACTACTTCTAAATTTAAACATAAAGAATATGCTCTAATAACAATTGCATACTTTTCTCTAAACATTTTTTTTTACTTGTTTCAGACACTGGCCTATGGCCATGCTGGGGCACCACCTTGAAGGGTTTAGTCAAGTGAATCGACTTCAATACTTTTTTTAAAAGCCTGATACTAATTCTATCAGTTTCTTCTGCTGAATTGCTAAGTTACAAGGACATAAACAAACTAATACCAGTTGCCAAACAGGGAGTGGGGAACATAAGTATAAACATTAAGAGACACGTTCTTTCAGTTTCCCGCAGGATCTTGACCTACCTGCCCAAAGTGCTATGTGGCTGGGAAGCAAACTTCTTACCACATAGCTACGACTGCACCTATCCTAGATCTTTTCACTACTTTCACTATATACTTAGTTGATAACTCCACCATCATAACTCTCTCTTATAGTGACTTATAGTCACAACCACCCCTTTTGACCAGGGTAAATCTAAATAACTCTAATCTCAATTAGTATATATATATATATATATATATATATATAAACCAGACAAAAAAACCCTGTATAATGCAGGTGTCAAATGTATAATGCTGCTTAGAAGTAAAACAGATTCAGTAAAAAGAATTGCAACCATTAGAAAGAAATAAACTTATTCAATGTACCAAGTTCTATTTGAAGTGCAGTTGAGTAGTAAAAAGATGAGGAAAAACAACTGATATTAGAAATTATAGCAAGTTAAAAAACTTCAATCCACCGAGATTATCTAAGCTTTTAGTAGACTAAACTCCCAAAGGAGATGATGCAAGAAGACCAGTGGATCAAAGATTTTTGACAGTACAGAAATTGAATATTGGAGTACATCTGGTCTTCAAAGTCAAATGTCAGCTGTATCAGACCTCCTCAGCAAAACATATTCTACAAAGTTGGCTAAATCGAATCATGTGTGTATGTACATGTTAATATGTGTGTGTGTGTGTGTGTGTGTGTGTGTGTGTGTGTGTGTGTGTGTGTGTGTCTGTGTGTGTGTGTGTGTGTGTGTATGTATGTACGCACATACATGAGGGAAAGGCTGCTGTCAACAGTTGGTTTGGGAGGCCAGTTCCACTCCAATCTGCAAGGTTGATATTGTACAAAAGTTTAGATTAGCTCTTATTAGAGTTGTTACCAGTGCTTGTTGATTTAAGATTTTGAACATTCTCTAGAAGGAATTTTTGTTTACTAATTGCACGGATAATCTCAGCTGACCAATGTTTACAGTTCACTCTATTACATATATGGAACCCTTAAATATTTGTAGCTGGTATAGTATCTTCTTCAATCATGTCTTTCATTCTCCCATCACCTTTATCAAATCTTTGAGCTGGTGGTTGAAATCAGTGATAGAATCTTTGACACTCTGAACTGAAAATCCTTCATTTAAATGCAGTTTAGGACATTTATATATTTCGCAGCAACACAGCTGTTATATAGGTCTTTAAATGAGCTTTGCAGGTGGTTAACATCTGAAGAATTTCCTGGCGCTAAAGAGGAATCCTAGTCTTAGTGATATTGGTTTAGCAATTTTTAGGTGTGGGGATTGTTGCAATAGATCATAAAAGTGTGTAAGTGTGGCATTTGTAAAGACTAGTAGTTTTAGTTGTGTGTTATTCATCACCAGAGAAAGTGAGGTATTGATTACCTTGATGTGTAATGATTGAATCTTCAAGCCATCATTCATAAAGCATGTACAGTGTAAGGTGCTTAGGTGACCAGAATGTTAAGGAAGAGTGAATCATATTATCATCTTCACAATAATGTATATATTGTTAGAAAAACAGCAGTATACTGTGCTGAAGGAAGAGTATGGGAGACATTAACAAAACTACTCTGCATCGTGACTGGTAGCTTCTAATCCAAAAAATAAGAGAGAGACCAAAGGTAGCCAACATGTGATAGACCAATGAAAAGGTATAATTAGACCAAAATCTGGCTTGTTGGAGGTAGATTGGAATTTAAAATGTTAGACATCATGATCAAATATCAGTATAATTATGAGCCCAAAATGGGAATAAATATTTAACGAAATAAAAACCAAACCTAAAATAATAAAATGTTTCAAAATATAAATAAAATGAAAAACAAATACCAGAAGAAAGTAAGTGCAATAATGTACAACTAACAGTTAATTGCAAAGACCACATTATATTACTTTATGCTGTTAAATTAACATGCCACAGCTTGAACTTTGAACATTAATAGAAAGCGCATGTGCGTGCGTATGTGTGTGCGCACATGTTTATGCATGCACATATACACACACAAATCAATAGAGCAGTTGATTGGCTCCCAGATGGAGGTCAGTTGTAAAAGATATATAAATAGTTATGTGCTAAGTGTAACCAGCTGGTACTAGATTTCAACAAAATATATGCCAAGTATGAGAGCTTCTTTCTAAGAGAACACTACACAAATTCAGCCTTTGAAATCAAAAGAGTTATAAACAGTTAATTTGGATTAGATAAATACTAGATCAGTAAGAACTCCAGTCACATATCTATTGACAATTCTTTTGTAACCCTTGAGTTTTTTAAACAATGCTCAAATCTTGAAATTTATTTATTCGTGTGATGTCATAACAGAATGGAAAATTTGAAATGGGCAAAAGAAATCAAGCAAAAAATGATAACCAATAATAATGCAATGGCAGTAAATTAGAAGATTTACTAGTTGTGGTCTATTGGATAAATAATAATAATTTAAGAGACTATAAGAGTAGTGACTACATTACACCCATTAATTGCTTTATAAGAGAGACAAGAATATGACATGGGTCAAAAGTATGAATTGATTGTTAGGTGTTATTCTTTAGCCTTAGGTTAACACTAATCCAACAGACTTATAACAAAGACATTTCAACTATGACTGTCCAATCTTTAATTCAGACACAGTATTCTAAGATTCCATTACCCACTAAGTCTTTTTAAAGATGGTAAGATGTAACTTCAGAGAAATTTGGTCACTATTTTTAGTAGGTCAAGTGTTTACATAGAAGTTTTCATACTGTTTGATAGTTGAGAAACAGCTGATAAATAAGTATTATTTCTATTTCCTCCGTCTGACAACATTACACACAAACTTAGTATAGCAGTTACTGCTAACATTTCCTGAACAAGCACTAGAGGTTCAATACAGCTGTATTGTTCACATACACAAAATACAGGAGTATGTACATAGTTAAGGTGATAAATTATTATTCTTACCATGCACCATATTTGAAAATGTAACCAAAACATTTTGTGAACTATCAGAAAAATATTTTTAAAGTCCCTCCTCTCTTTGTGACACACACACACATACACTGCATGGAAAGAAATAAGCTGAGAGAGGGATTTGCAGGGTTTAAAAGAAAATCTATAATGTTACATTCCATCAGTATATTGAAGAAATAAGTTTAGTTATGGTTATTTAACAAGGGAGATAAATATATCTAGACTGTAAATAATCCTAATTCTTAAACAGATAAATGCCTATAATTATACTCCTAGTTTATATCATTATTACTTCATCTTTTTTTCATATACAAGTCTACATTATCTAATGTCGCCTTTCCTAATTTAAGATGGTAGTTTGTGTGTGTGTGTGTGTTGAGGGAAATTTTGCTACTATTTCTAATTACTAGAAGTAAACTTGGTTCAATGCAAACATGCTTGTTGTTACTGTTTATATCAACACAACCATGTTCAAACAGACCTAAAATAAAAGGCATTCTCATCCTGACTATCCTGTCTTTTTGCACATCAAGACTGCATTTCCAATACATTATTGAAGATAGAAGGGTGTAATTTGAAGATCTGGTTGCGATTTCCAGCAGATCAAGCAGCCATGTACTGGCTTCCTTATTGAGACCAGTCAAAACTCTTGTTTGCCAATAAACAACTCTTCTCTCTTCTTTTACACTTTCTATTTCATTCTTTCAGAACAAAGGTTGGTGTATGAGATGGTGTGAGGGATGAGTTACTTAGAGAAGGTGCAATAGATGGTGAGGAAATTGCTAGCATTATTTCAGTTACATATAACTATCTTTACGTAAGTTCCATTATAATAAAAATATCTTAGAATGACAAAAGACAGAGAGGTGGGCTGATTAAATGTAATTACATACATTGCATATAAATTAGTCCAGATTAACATTTACTGTGAATATTTGTAAAGTTACAATGATTGCATGAACCACATAGAGAGCAGGCATAGCTGTGTGGTTAAGACGTCTGTGGCTATGGGCATTTGGGTATTTTACATTGTAGTCTTAGCTTGACCAATATATTATGAAAATAATTTGGTAGATGGAAATTATGGTGTGTGCACGTGTGTCTGTGTCCACAAGCACTAGTTTAAAACAACACATCAAGTTGAACCCTTTTACATCAAAAAGAAACTTATTCATTTGAAAAACAAATATCAATAAAATAAGTGGTATCAGAAATTGATGTGACCCACTAAAATTCTAGAAGATAGGGATCCAGCATGGCTGCAGTTCAATGACTGAAACCATTAAAAGAATAAAAGCATATGCAGACTGATTGAAGTGTAAACGTTCACTATTATGGAATGACAAATAATGTATTTAAATTGTAAAGAGAAACTAAAGTCAACCGTTATATGCTAACTACTGTTACAACTGATTTCACCACCAATATTTATTAAGTTACTGTAAATATCTATTTATTTAAAGAACCCTGAATTAATAATCACTTCAGTCTCTATAAGATCAAAATTTGAAGTTACATGTATTTCAGTCGTATTTAAACCACGAAAAGTAATAAGGAATAAATTGACTGCATATAGAAACCCTCAAAGGTCATAAGTCTTAAATTATACAGTTGGGGGGTGTCCAAAATTTGAATAAAAACAAAATCATTAGGCTTTTTTTTTTTATATATATTATTACGATTCAGTCTGATTTTGCTCTCAAACCATGGCCATCCACTCTTTGCTATTAATCTTCGTCTCCCACCTGATAAGCTCAAGGTTTATTCAACAATAACCACTACTACTTCACTCTGTCATTAATCCTGACTCAATGATATATAGAATGATGAATTATTTATTTCATTGGGAACAAATATTTCCCGTCAATTTCAAATGGATTTAACATGTCTTATGCTTCCAAGTGCTTTTTAAGTTTTCTTAATATTAACATAATTTCTCAAGAAATGTGATGTAAGTTCAGATCTATTAAATTCCAATATAAAAACGGTGAGATTCTACTTTTCCTAATTGCAGTCCACAATAAATTTTTAGTAATATAAAAGAGAAATAGTTTTAGAGGAGAAATAAGAGTACATCTTAGAATTATTCTAATTTGTAGAAACAATATCATTACCAGTGATTTTAAAAAAATAGAAAATAAACAGCAAAAACTTAAATATAAAAAGCCAAAAGAAATTCTGAAAGCAAACGTTAACTGAAAATGCATTGTTGTGAAATTAAGAAACTATTAAAAAGAAAGTGGAGCGAATTTAAAAAGAATATCTTGAAATATAATTTTATATCACTTATAACTGGGGTGGAGGATTGTTAAAGTAGAGCCTAAAGTAGAAAAGGTTGTAACAATGGAAGCAGGTGAAGGGGAAAAAAAAAAAAAAAGCAAACTATCCTTTTAACATTAAATCAAATATATCATTAAGTTATTGTGGCAAAAAGGTTTAGTGTGAAAAATATTGAACTTACCAATTTACCCTTGGGTTTTCTGCTTTTTGTAAGCGTGAAGTGGTACAAGCTGAAAAGGAAAAAAAATGAAGATAAAATATTTCATCTAAAACAATTTCATATGATGGAGAGAGTGAACAAATTGTTATTCATGTATAAATTTCTAAAGAGACTGTCATAAGCTCATACTAGTAAATGCTTCTATCTCAAAACAATATCTAAAATAAAATTCTTTAATGGAAATACAAAATTGTGAGTTAAAAAGTTCATCCAACAGAAAAACAAACAATACTATCCCCATTCTTCATTATTTAACAAGATTTTTTATTAAAAACATCATATCACAGTGAAAATTGCTCACTTTATATAAAATCTAAAAACAAATTTATAAGAAATTCAAAAGAAATATGGATGTCTATTTATTTGTTCATCACTTACAAAACAATATATTTATATATAAATAATATATTATTATGGTTAGGAGGCGAACAATAATCTGTACCAGAAAGAATTGGATAAAGAATAAAACAAGAAATTTACATTATTGGGTTGCAAAATGATATAGAAGTAAAGCACCTCCTGTCCCTTATGTACTAAAAGAGGGACCCTACACCATCTCTTCAATAGTTAGCCCAGAGCCTTAACGAACCTCTATTACTGGTGACATGGCCAGGTGATCTAGGTGATTGCACAGATGGTAACAACTGCTATTCAGTCCAGTTAACATCATCCCAGGAAAGAGAGAACACTTTTCTCAAAGCTGGAGAGAAGCCTGGTTTACTGAAACATCAACAACTGTGCTTACTTTCTGCAGCCCCAGAATCGGTAGCTGAGAGGATCTGAGGGTTTCCAAGTGCACATCATACCAATGACATCTACCCAAACATAGCTATCATCTCAAAATCCACCAAACAGGTGATCATGTAGGAATTGACAGTGCCCTAGGAAGAACTGATGAAAGAAATCTTGCCAAATACTCTGAGCTAGTAGAGCAGTACAGAAGCCAAGGGTGGTGGGCTCATTGCAAGGTAATTGAAATAGGCTGCTGGAATTTTGTGTTGCATTCACTCTGCAAAACTCAAACTTGGCTTGGAGTTACAGGTGCAGCAAAAAGGCCCATACATTCCATGATTGAAGTAGCCAAGAAAGCCATTAGATAGCATACAAGCTGGGACTTGATCAAGCCCAGTTGGAGTCTGGTGTTGAAAGACCCACAAACATCAACGATGATGCATCCAAGAGCATCTGTGAGATACAACTTGGAAGAAAGACTAACATTTGAAGTCCTATCTTAGAAATGTTAGCCTCTACATCATACAATTCTTCAGTTACCTACTTTAACAAGTGGATTATAAAAATTATGAAGTTTAGGTAAGTTGTATTTAATAGTAATGTTTAAGGAAGGAGAAGTAAGTCTGTTGACAGTAATAATAGAAATAATAATTTTGTGGGGTTTGGTACATTAAATTATAAACAAATTCTTAACTGAAAGAATAGTGCTAATTAATATAAACAAGCGATAAATATCTGTAAGAATTTTACTTTGATATAACTTTTCATTACGATTCTATTTCCTAACACCAATCTGTGCACAGCCTTGCACATGTACATGTTCTTTTTCCTCACTACCCTGGACAGTAGCGTGATGGTTGTGCTCTCTATGAGGAGGTCAAAATAAGACCAAAACATGCCCATACTTCTCTCCCATACTTGCAGATAAATTGAAAAAAAAAAATCATTCATTGACTCACTACATAACTACTTTGAATTAGCTTGAAAATGCACCTTGCA
Organism: Octopus bimaculoides; assembly: GCF_046866305.1. Taxonomy (NCBI): domain Eukaryota; kingdom Metazoa; phylum Mollusca; class Cephalopoda; order Octopoda; family Octopodidae; genus Octopus; species Octopus bimaculoides. The sequence goes on from NC_142947.1 coordinate 19,054,897, forward strand.
TTAAGTATGCTAACACTAATTTAACTAGTGTATAACTTTGATAATATTTTATAGATGTATCTACCCTTTATCATTGCAACACTTAATCCTCCAAGGACATAAATTATTCAGCTTGTCAAAGTTATAACAGAAAAAAAAAAAAAAAAAGATTCATTATATATACGATAAAGCAAAGTAACATTAATTTATAATCGAGAATTAAATCTACAGAATATCAAAGATATTCTATTTAAAAAAAACTGAAAACTTTAATCATGAGGACTTTTTGTTGTTTCAATCTCACTAAATATTTGTAAACATGTTTACAAAAGTATAGCCTATAATAACCTATTTTCTAGACTATACACACCATGAGGGTAGTGATGATAACAATATGGTTACCAGAGCTCCCACATTTCAAGTGTAACACTGACTTATTTAAATTTAACACACATCTGAAACAATAATAATAACACACTTGGGTAATGTAATCAGCACTAATTAGAAGTGTGTAGCTTAGTAGTTAGGGTGTTGCACTCATGGCTGTAAAATTATGGTTTTGATTTCTAGATCAAGTGATGTGTTGTGTTCATGAGCAAGACACTTCATTTCACATTGCTCCAGTCCACTCAGCTGATAAAAATGAGTAATCCTGCAACAGACTGGTTGTGCTGGTCAAGAGAGGGGTGGACATATACACCACAGAATCTGAGAAAGCAGCTTTATGAGCCTATGGCTTAAGAAGGACCTTTGATCCTTTTGAATCAGTACAATAAGGAAGATCCTATGATTAGTAGGGTGTGATGTTTATAGTGGATGAAAAGGTTTAGACAATGTCAGTCTTTGTTGATACTTAACAACACTAAAAGAATGTTATTTTCTATACATACAGAAAAAAAAAATGCTTTGCAAGAGTAACATTGCAACAGGAATTGAAGTAATAGTCATTAAAGTATTCTACTTCTTGAATAATTGCCACTTGGATTAAATTGCCCAACTACTTTAATAGCCAGTAACTGTTTAAACAAAACACTTATCACTTTTAGGCTTTCATGCTTTTTCTCACAAAGACTAAAGTAGGAGTAAAAAGGAAAACAATGTTCCATAATGAAGTGATACACACATGTAAAATGCATCGAATCTCATACCTATCTTACATTATCAAATCAAATACAAAATCCTACTAAACCAAACTGCATCATATCACTTATTTAACTATGCCACAGACTCAAAGAACATCAAATATTTCTCTTCAAAGAAAGAAACTTCTAAATAGTCTGTTTGACTGCATTTTACCAACATTCAACACATGCTACTTATTAACTTCTCACATTAATTAGATATCTTCCATTACACGTCATGCTACCAATCACAGGGATCAATTCTTAATTCTACTGATCAAATATATAAATATACTGATCAAATACATAAATATACTCTACTGATCAAATATATAAATATACTCAACAATCCACTCAGCTACCTATGCCAAATATTGGTTAAGAAGTTAAGACAATGCCATAGACTATAACAAAATTCCCAAGGCTCTGTGAATAGAAATCTACAAGATTTTGTCAAATTTCTCAGCTTTTTCAAACAATATACATATGATTTACATAGTATGTTAACACAAAATTCAATAGCTATGATAGTACTATCACATTCTTTCAGATTCCTTAATATAGCCAAACCAAATACAAAGAGGTACCCAAAAGAAACCGGAATTTTGCAATATTATTTTATTCACTTAGTTTTACATGTTTACATTTTTATCACCTTCAAAGTATTCTCCATTTAAAGCAATGCATCGGTCCAGACACGTTTCCCACTATTTGGAAGCAGTGTTGGAACTCTTGCAAAGTGATGCCTTTTAATGCCTCCATTGTTTTTTTCTTCACCTCAACCACATCTGTAAATTCCGTAGCACCAGCTTTTATCACCAGTGATAACCTTAAAAAAAAAAAGGTTCGGATCAACTTTCAGATGTTCTTTCAGTTCACGACACGCATTCAGTCCTGACTGCTTTTGATCTTCCGTGAGCAAGGGAGGCACAAATTTTGCTGCAACTCTTTTCATTCGCAAATCCTTGCTCAAAATTCGTTAGCTGGAGCTCCAGGACACACCAGTCATATCAACAAGTTCATCAGTTGTTCCATGACGGTACTTCAAGATCAGTTCATGAAATTTTGTGATGTTTTCATTTGTTCGGTTGATGGTCGTCCCGATCAAAGTTGGACTTCATGTAACAAGTGACCATTCCTAAAGCGTAGAAACCACTCATAAACTTGTGTTTTGCTCATGACAGCGCCTTTGTAAGCTGTTTGAAGCATGAGAACTGTTTCGGCTGCTGTTTCCCCCCAGCAGAAAACAGAATTTCATGGAAGCACACTGTTTCTTTGTTTCAGCCGTCGCAAAAATTGATGAACAGGGGAGAAGTACTGCAAAACAAAGACGCACTTTGTGACAGTATGACCCAACCTGATGGCACCGGTTGGCAAACCGATGCCTGAGGGTTGCTTCTAGTAGAAAAAGCTAGAACTACAAAAGGTTTGTCCCACAGAGAATGTTTCCGGTTACTTTTAGGTATATATTAGAAGCTACCAGTTCTAGTCTTACCAATATCACTCCTCCTAACATAATACTGGAAAACAAACTTATATTTGTGTATCAAACTTATTAAAAGTAAGAAGAAAGAGAAAAAACAAACAAACTAAAAGTCCAATTTAGCATATATAACACTTCAATAAATCACATGTAGCACAGTATCCTTGACTGGATAGCAAACCATAACCACAGCAAAGACTACACAGAGGAGTATACAAGACCTTGGACCAGATTAAAAATAAAAGCAGGGAGGTGTACCTATAGGTTACTGTCAAGCATTTTGCTGTCATAGGGCAGAGTTGATCGGAGCTACTCAAGAATAACAGTTCTACAGGGCAAAACTTCACTCGATGAGCAAACCCACTCAGAAACTCTTCAGTAACTGGACCATTGTAGAACCAAGGTCTTCAGTAACCACTTTCACTGTAGCTACAATGAAATTTCCTTTTCTGAACTTGCCAATTTTCTCATCTGTTCCATTAATTCATCACAGCAACTAGAAAATTTACTTATATCATGGATCTAGAAACCAAACAGCTAATTAGTTGCCAGCCATTTAGGTGAGAACTAAGGATAAAATTGAATTCTAATCACAAAAGAGAAACCTATGTTTCTGTTATAAATTATATATTAGAAAGAAGGGCATACAAAAAAAAAAAGCTGCCTCTGTAAGAGCCAGTTTCCACTCAATAAAATAAATTATTTGTATAGAGAAAATTCCTATGGTTTAGAACACAATGGTGTTTCTAAGTGACTCACTAATAGGAGTCTCGCTAAACAGTTGGCAACAGAATGTTGAAATAGTGCAGTCACAAATGTTATAAAATGTATGAGATGCAAAGAGGGAAGGAAAATATGATCATTATATATAGAGGGCAAACAAAAAAGCTATGTAAGTTTACTTAGCTAATTAATAAAAGAGAAAAAAAGTTTACAAATATTCTATGCAGTGATGTAAAAGTTTCAAGTGTTTCGATTGTGGTGTTTGGGAATGTATTAAGGGAAAAACTTAGATAATGTAACGATAATTGCATGGATAAGGACATATAAAAACAAATGGATGGTGCATGGCGAATGCAAAAGTGTAAAGAAGTCAGAGAGAGTTGAGAATACTGGGGGTTCACAAACAGTACAATACATAGAGATAATAAATTATTGACTCTTCAAATATAACCTAAATGTAAAAATGGATGCTAAGCTGATGATAATGACATCCCAGGTGAAAATAATGGCTAATTAATGACTTAAAAAAAGGTTCATTATACATTTTTGAATGCAACTTTCAAAATCTCCTTCATAAATATCAAATGTATATAAAACAAAAGCATAGGATGTGGAGAAAACAAAATGTAAGGAATGTTTTGAAAATATATTTGAAATTACTTATTTTAATGCCCCATTCAGTTGAAAGTTGAAAAAATAATTGAATAAATTACATTTTAGTTTGTATCAAGCAATATATTTATTTTCTTTTATCTTTTACTTGTTTCAGTCATTGGCCTGCAGCTATGCTGGGGCACCACCTGAAAGGATTTAGTCAAATTCTACACCAGTACTCAATGTTAAGTTTGGTACTTATTCTATTGATCTCTTTTGTCAAAGTGCTAAATAATAGGGATGTAAAGAAACCATCGTCACTTGTTGATCCAAAGAATGTGGGAATAGAAAGCAAAGACAACGGTACGCGCACACACACAATGATCTACTACACAGTTTTCTTCAACTAAATTCACTCACAAGGGCAATGGTTGGCCTGGGGCTATAAAAGTGGAAGACTTTGCCCAAAGTGCATTAGGACTGAACCCAAAATACATGGATGCAAAGTGAGCTCCCGAACCACACAGCCGTGTCTGCATCTAATATGTATATTAGGTTCTACATAAACTAATGTGCAAGCTTTATAAAGATAGTTAAATTATTTCTGTTACAAAATGACCCCTCATTATGAAGATGGCAAATGAATACTGATTGTTGTTGCAATATAGATTTCTAGCATAAAGGATGGTATGTACATACGTACGTACGTATGTATGTATGTATGTATGTATGTATGTATGTATGTATGTATGTATGTATGTATGTATGTATGTATGTATGTATGTATGTATAAGCCAGCTGAAATCACAGTTGTGACTGTTGCCAGTGTCATGTAAATGGCACCCATGCCAGTGGCACATAAGAAGCACCCATTATACTCTTGGAGTGGTTGACATTTGAAAGGGCACCCAGTTGTAGAAATCATGCCAAATCAGACTGGAGCCTGATGCAGCCCTCCGGCTTACCAGTTCCAGTCAAACCATCTAACCCATGCCAGCATGGAAAATGAACATTAAATGATGATGTACACACACACACTGCATGTATGTGATGTATTTGGTGCAGTAATTAATGCAAAGCAACTCACCATAAGCTATTGAAAAGACTCGACAGCAGTAATAGACAGTCAACTAAATTCATGGAAGGAATGGTTATAATAAAATACAGTATCGCCTTCCTGGCACTTGTGCCGGATGGCACGTGTAGAGACATTCGAGCAAGATCGTTGCCAGTACCGCCTGACTGGCCTTCGTGCCGGTGACACGTAAAAGCACCCACTACACTCTCTGAGTGGTTGGCGTTAGGAAGGGCATCCAGCTGTAGAAGCTCTGCCAAATCAGATTGGAGCCTGGTGCAGCCATCTGGTTCACCAGTCCTCAGTCAAATCGTCCAACCCATGCCAGCATGGAAAGCGGACATTAAACGACGATGATGATGATGAGTAACTAGAATGAAGGAGCAGTACAAGTTTCAGGAGTTGTTGGCAATAAACAAGCTTTTTTCTCCATCTATAAAGCAACATAAATGTGATGCTGCACAGGCTTTGGAAGGGGAAAATTAGCTGCAGCATTAACTTTCAAAGAAGGTGCAGTGTAAATAAACTGAGAGAATTAAAGGCATTGGCTAACATATGCAGGAGAGATAACTATAGTGGCATGGACAAGTGGATTGATAAGTTGTGGGTGAAAATGTGCCTAATACTGATACAGAATGGAAATGGATGAGACAAAGTGGTAAATAAGGATACTGGGTTTCATTGATGAGATGTTGTGCTACAGATCTATTCATTCAATGTTAATAGGGAAACATGAATGTCAAAATGGCAACAGCATGATGACATAGCAGTTATAAAGTAATTGCGATAGAAATTTAAACCAAATTTGTCAGATGAAGAAAGCATGACAATTATCAGTTATAATTGTAGACATTTTTGGTAAAAATCATACTTTGGAAAGTTATTGAAACTACCTTCAGTCCATAATATATGTAAATACAAAATGTAAACAATTGAAAGATGTTTTACTTATATGTAGAAAATACTAATTGTAAATTTATTCACAATTTATCCACATACAGGCTATCTAGTTACTTTAGTTTTTTTTAAATAATGACACCTAGTTAGTATAATTCGATAAAGCAACTCTACAGGATAGTTTTACATAGCTGGTGACTTAAAAATATGAGTTTGCATTCTACTAAAATTCAACCTTTATAGAAAGTAAAACTTTGTTTATGCTACTAAACATCTTTTTTAGCATAGGTAAGGCAACGTATTCAAATACAAATATTTACATCTGGATAGCCTTTTCACAACAAATAATGATATAGAAGTAGCATTCTAAGTTGGCATTTGAAATCCTATTAGGTTATTTAAACAGTAGAGCTCCTGATTACCTATCTCTAAAAATAACTTTCATTTTCTACTTTTTATTTCTTATTTCTTACAAACCCAATTGATCCAAGGAGAGATCATCATTGAAAAGACATATAGAACATACGTCAACAACCTCACAAAGGAATTAATTCTATTAGACTTAAGTGAAAAAAGTGAAATTTGCAAACTTTCTGTGTTAAAAAGAGAAGAAAAAAGTTTTTCACAACACTAACAAAATTCAAATTTTAAATACTTCATAAATGATAAAAGAGACTGAATTGTATTAAAATTAAGCTTAATTGTACTCAAAGAATAATTCTGAACTTCATAAATGAGCAAGATGAGATTTTAAAAACATTTACAAGTTAAAAACTATGACTTGAACTGTAAGAACAATATAACTTATGAATGAGTGACAAGCAATAGGAAAATGATACAAAATTCAATGACGAAACCATTTTCTGCAATCTAAAAGAACTCTACAAGTTAGATGAAAAGAAATACTACTCTGTTCGATGCGATTCATAAAGTTATTTCAACTCAAAACCCAAAACGAAATGGTAACAATAACATAAACAAAAAATTGCATCTAAAAGCATTTTAAAAAGCTATCAAGAAATCATCAAGATTCTTAATGATTTTCCCATTTAAGCATTATTAAATTCTCAAGAAATATGAGTACATATATCAAAATAAACACTTTAAAGATAGTATTTATTAAAACTGATATGGGAAATATTAACTTTGTGGAAAAGGAGAGAAACAAATCAGTAACAAAATGACTGGACAGTAACAAAAAGAAAAAAAAATTTCATTGGAATACTAATTTGGCTATGTGAAGAAATATTCTAGCAGCATCGTTTTTCTTTTATTTCTCTTTTCAGTAATGCTGAAAAGAATGAAATGAAAGAAAGTAAAAGAAAAAATTAGTCAGCCAGACTGTTGCTGCCATGACAGTTATGAAGATGCCCAGCCAAAGTCTCTCGCCAGACAGTTAGGTTCAGGCATACATTTACAGTCAACGATGTCATCATAATGTAACCTAGCAGAAAGTATATATTTGAGGCAGACAGCATAGTGGAAAGACTAGTTAGCAGCAGGCAACAGACTGGAACATAATCTCCTCCCCCTTGTAATAACATTACACACATATAAGGAAGAAAAGGAATCTGTATAAGAAAAAAAAATTAACATACATAAGGCCAGAATAAAATACCATAAAAATGTATTGAAATCTTAATATAATATTCCATACAAGCTCATCAATAACCAAAAAAAAACAAATGAGGAGCTACAGGAAATGACCAGTCTGGGATCAGTTACTTTGTACTGCGGGGGGGGCCATGAAGATAGACTGGGTGGGAAGTTGTTACCAACTAAAGGTTGTCTGAAACTGGTTACTGTCACACACAGCAGACAGACAAGTATATGCATATTATATTACTGCTAACAGTCAGACAAACCCCAATCAATGAGCTAACAATCTCTGAGTAAGTGGACAAAAATATACATAATTTGTTGTTGCTAACAGCCAGTCTGTCTAGTCATAAGAGTCTGCTTCACAAAAGGTTCCACAGTTATATATGTTTTCACAAAGAAACAATATGTTCTCTCACACACACACACACGTGCACATGCACACTCACACACACAAAATATGTATATAGATATAATGCAGACAGAATGATATATATGAACACAATTATAGAGTGAGACCAAGAAATAACACCTATACATTTGCACACATATATACACACACAAAATCACATGAGAAATGTTTTATCATATGACTCTTGTGTTATAGTTAACTAAATTGCCCATTAAAGTAAACGAAAAAGAAAAAAGAAAATCATATCTTTCCTATTTAGTATTTAAATTGTTCACTAATAAAGAGAAAACGTAATTTGAAAGGAATTTTTTTTTTAATAGAAACATGTAAGCTTTTGTAAAATTACATTCAACTAATGACCAAATAAAGTTTATATTTGAACTGAATAATGAAAGATGCTGCGAAATAACTAAAAAGCTGCACAGGTAAGAAGATCAGCTGGTGATAGAAGCAAGTTCATCAGCATTTAATTGTTCACAAATATTGAATTGCATCAGTTTGCTAAAACAGTTTATTTTAGCAATTTCACTAAAAATAAACATTTATATAAAAGCTAAACAAAATAATAGATAACAATTTTCTAGAATTTAAACTTTGAAACTGTTTGGTTAAGTTCTTTTAAACGACAAATTCAAATAATTTTTATCACATATTTCCAGTGTAAAAAGATAAAGTATTCAAAATACACTTCTTGGTGGAAATGCATTCAAATTAAATATTTCTAGTTTAAGTAATTAATTTTTTGTATATATATATAAATATATATACGACTGTTTCTCAAAAAAATCAAGCTTATAGAACACAAAAAGTTTAGTATGTCAGTCTGCGATTGAAAGTGAAACTTCCAAAGAGTTATGCATCATGGGACATGGGAAAAATGTCTGTTTTGAAATCATTATAGGCAGTACAATCCTGAATTTTTTCAGTATAATAGTTCTGGATATAGATTACTGCAATAGTAATAAGCACCTAGGAATCATGGATTTCAAGTTTATTATAACAAATAAGACTAATCAGATCAGGTTAAATGTTCAAAATGCATAGAATTCATGAAGAAAAGATACTTTTTAAGGATTTTTTTTTCTTTTACTGTTACTTCATTATATCAAAAGACTAACTAAAACATTAAAATTAACCTTTTTTAATGTAGAATAGAAGCTGATTTTCATTTTTATAAGATGCAAATATTAATAGCATAAGCAATAATTGTATTTTAAATAATGAGATAAGTTTTGAAAACTAAATACTTTATTTCATAGACATGGAATATTCATAAGAAAAAAAAACTGTCAGCTGATACAAGATCATCATATGATTTCTGCAAATTGACACCCTCCCCCCATAAGATAGAAAATCTATTAGTTCACAACTTTCATTTGTTAAGTCTTATTATTCCGATAGATTACGCATTGAGTGTCAATGATTAGTGAGGACTTACTACATGAAAATAGGAGATTAACTCAATTAAACATTTAACAATCAATAATGCGAAATTGAACCTCTGTTAACAAGTACTGAAGCCAGAGATTAAACTAGCAGTCTACATATGTACAGAGGATATAATTTTAAGAAGTGACCACATATTTATCAGAAGCAATATAAGATCCCATAAACATTATTTTATACAAGACTTTAAATAACCAAATATTTAAATAATTTAAATGAATAGATGTTGTAAACTAAATAAGTTTATTGCAACAAAATCTAATCTACTCTATGTTAAACTGGTATTAAAATAAAACAAATTTACAAGTAATTCTTTGACAGTTTTGCTTGCAATGGTTAAACAACAAACAGCTGAAAAATATTGAAAATAATGCAGAGGAAGCAAAAAAAAAAGCATCTTTTATATTTTTCTTTTTTTTACTTTATGTTAAAAAATTTTCTGGCTAAATAGAGAAAGTATTAACACTGTAAAAATTTGGAAGACTTGGAGAACTATAAAGAATATAAAATGTTACCTTAGTTATTTAAATAAACAAATAGAAGGAAAGAAAAAGAAAAAGAAAGCCTGAAGAACTACGCAATCTGTTTGTTGCTGCCAGGTTAAGCCCTCATACTTTCCTTGTCATCAGCTGTGATGCTCAGTGTCAATAGCAGTAGTAGTAGCAGGCCTACTTTTTATTTCCTTTCTCATCTGTTTTATTTATATTTATTTTAGCAAAATGACTAGTTGACCTAGAAGGCTGTCTAGACAAGGACTACAGCAGCAGTAGCAGCAGTCGGCACAGTCAGCAGCAGTAACAGGCTGCTTGCACTAGACAGGGTGTAAATGGGGAGGGAGAGAGAAACACATATGCTGACAACAGGGAATAGTGGTAAGGAACGAAATAGGTGAGAGAAAGAGAGAGACAGACAGAGGAGGAACGATAAGCAAGACAGGGGAGGCAACAACCTAGATTGAAGGGAATCAATATAAATGGTGTTACTATGTGAGTGGTTTTGTTTATTTGTATGTGTTAGGCTATCTGTCCTTGTAATGATATCACCTCTGACCCACGCATTCACTCTCAAGTGATAATCATTATCATTAGGAAATCATACTATTTAACTGATAAAATAGTTGCTACAGAGCTTACAAACAGTTTTTCTATGCGGTTATTTCATTCAATTTACAATATTTACGTTGGTTAAGTTGTATATTTAGAAATAATCAAGAAAAATAAGTTATTTGCTTTAAAAAAAAAATTTTTTAGCAAACAGTACAGAACAGTTATACAATAATTTCCAAAGACAAAAGAAATAATTTTCAGATAAAAGCTCAATTTAAATAAATAATTAAAAACTTCAAAATCCGAAGGAATATTTTAGAAAATTCTGATCTGTTAGTTGCAGAAAATCACAATGTAACAGCTGTGCATAGCAAAATCACCAGATTTAAACTGCAGAAATACTGTTCAGAAAGGGAAGCTTTTTTGACTATTCAAAACTGGTCTTGTATACAAAGGCTTGAAATTTGAAGCAGACGGAATTTCTGTCATGCACACAAAGAGACAACCAAATTAACTTTTGAATTGAAAGCGTCTTGCCCAGCATTTTACCAAAAGTACTTGGGTAGCGTGTCAGACTAAACTTTCAGTATTTGATTTAACAATTGCAATTCCAGTTAAAATTTTATACAGGATATTTGATCTGATATACAGCTAACAAGAAGTTATTCTAAATTTTGTTTAACTTTCAAGGATGTGTTTTTTATATATAAGGTCTTGGGTGAAGACAGGGTTGAATTGTTAAGAAATATGTTTCACAACTACATGGTTTCAGGTTTCAATTCCACTGTGCAACACATCAACATGTCTTCTGCCATAGCCTTTAACACGACCAAATATTTGAGTGAAATCTGGCAGATGGAAACTGTGTATGATGGCATCCCATCATAGGGACCATTTCTGTTAAATGATAGACTTAATCAACGACCAGCTTCCTACCACTTCCTGGCTTTTGGTGCCGGTAGCAGAGTTCACTCAGTTGTTAAAACATGGAAGCCAAGTCTCTGGTATGTGGTTAAGTTCTTCCCACTAGTCTTGGAGATCCTGCCGTTGTCATAATTAACCCAAAACATACATACATAAACATATATAAATGTCTTTCATAAATGTCAAAATTAAGGGTATTATTTTCAAGCAAGTTTAAGAATAACAACTAATGAGAGTGATTTAATCTTGCAAATAGAGCCAAAATGAATTTTATCTTTAAACACATACACTCTCTCTTTCTCAAAACACTATTAGTTATAATTTTCAATAGCAAATAAAACAAAAAGAATTAAAAACATTTCTAAACAAACGAAATAAAAGAGTAAATGTTCATATTTCATAACTTTCCCCATGTTGACATATACCCATTTGCATATTTGTGTTGCTAGAATAATAATTAAGATTCTTTTCCTACTGCCCACCTATAGAATCATTATTTATTTTGTTAAGAAGTTTGCTTCACAGTTACATGATTTCAGATTCACATCTTACAGCATGGGACCTTTGGCAAGTGTCTTCTACTTTATCCCAAGGTGTAATTTGGTAGATGAAAATTTTGAGTGAATTTGGTAGATAAAAATGAGGTCCACTGTGTGTTTGTCTCAGGTCGAAAAAATTTTTTTTAATACCCTGTATCTGTCTGTGTTTTCTGAACCAGTCTTATGTCTCTGTCTTGTGTGTTTTTAGTTTTAAGACTTGACTTCAAAAGCCAGGTGAGTGATACCAACTTTTTCTAGCATCATAAAATGTATGTCTGGATAAAAAGTTGGTTGATGAAATGAGTTTATCCATTTCTGTTTTTCTGTCAAATCCAATTAATTACAGTATACATCCGTCACCAATGCTTTGATATATTTACATACATATAGACTTTATGTGCGTGTATGTGCACGCATGCATGTTGACACCCCACTGCTTCACATGAGCAAAATGGTAATTTGATATTTACATTCTTGATTGACATTTTGGTCAGCCGCTTCACATTTTTGAGTATCTGTGAAATAAAAATTCCTTAATGGTGGTGACATGAAAAGCATCCAGCTGTAAGGTTCTGCTTCATTTATGTTCATGTACAACCCATGCTAGCATGGAGAAATGGATATTCATCATCACCGTTTAACGTCTACCTTCCATGTTGGCATAGGGGCATGTATCTATATATGTATCATAAAGACTAAGAGTAATTTCCTAAAAAAGGGTAGAGCCTTTGAGTTAGAATCCAACATTATGTAACATTACACATACATTACATTTTTATTAAATATACATTTTCATCCCCATTTAGAATACTTTTTTGGACAGTGAAACTCAAACTCACTAAGGAAACAACTACTAGCATAAAGATATATTTTAAAAATATTCTGAGAGTAGCTGACTGAATAAGATATCTCAGTTCTGGATAAAATTTTATGTTTAATCAGTTCACAAACATAAAATAACGAAGTACATTCTAATATTAAAAGTAAATATTTAACAATGTAGATGTCCAAACTAAACAACAAATTTGAAATATTATGACTAGATTAAAACAACGTTATTTTAATGACAGCTGTTATTTCAAATCTATCTCTGTTTTATGCAGATGAGCAAGATAGTCTATTTTGTCACATAATACCTACAGTGCAATTGTTTGGTAACTGTTACTATGGCAGTGCATAAGTAAATGAAAGATTTTGGTGTTGAATGCAATTAATAGGATAAACTGTAAGGAGGAAAAGAATAAGTAGTTGAAAATGAAATTATTTAGTGTTAGTTGCATAAATGTGCACATATTACATATTTAGAAATAGGTCGAGAAGACCATAATAAACTTTAAAGACATATGTGTTTAGTATCTAGACTACTGTACTATTTTAAGAAAAAGAAGAAAAAAATCTTTGCTAACAATAATTATAAACAAAATCTTTCTACATGTCTCCGAAATATAAAAAAGCAGGGGCAGACTGAGAGTATTAAGGGCCCTTGGGCATAACTGTTTACCAGGCTCTTTTGAATGTGTGTTTTAGTAGAGTTAACATGTAGAGTGTGGGCCCCTCAGCACTCCTGACCCTCGGGCAGTGCCTGATAGATTGACAACTCAGTCTGCCCCTGGTAAAAAGTATGCCATGTAGAAGGAACAAGACAAATTTCAGCTATGGCATTCTAAATAATGTGAGTGTGCATATGCCTGTGTGATAAGAAGCTTGCTTTTCAACCACATGATTCTAGGTTCAGTACCACTGCATGGCACCTTGAGCAAGTGTCTTCTACCTGAGCCTTGGGAATAGATTTGATAGAAAGAAACTGAAAGAAGCCCATCATGTGTGTTTGTGAATGTATGTATATTTGTGTCTTTGTGTTTGTCCCTTACCACTACTTGACAACTGGTGTTGATTTGTTCACATTCCTGTAACATAATGGTTTGGTAAAAGAGACTGATAGAATAAGTAGCTAGCTTAAAAAAGATAA
>NC_142947.1:19071773-19114273 GCF_046866305.1 Octopus bimaculoides
ATTTCAATGAAACATATAGAATATTAGATCAACCAAAAGAATTTATTTATGCAAATTATTTAACAATAAATTCCCCAACCAACATAAAAACAATAAAGGTAGAAGAGCATCTTAGTGAGATGTCTTTGTAAAATATTTTAAAAGCTAGACAATTATGGTTAAAAACAACATTATGTATAAACTTTCAAATATTCACAATATATTTGAAATAAAATGCAGTCACAGCTATTTCAACTAAAACTATATGACAATAATAAATTTAATATAAAGATCAAGAAATTAAAACTATTTTAGCTTTTTTTCTATTATTTTAACAAAAAATATTTCTATTTCTGTATTTTCTTTTCAGTAATAACCTTATATGGAGATGGCTTGAACTTTCATCAAGTGGCCATACAAATAATACTACTAAGATTAATGCGGTTCTAGTTATGTCAGTCTAAAGAGACACTGTATCTATAAAATCAGTTTAAGCAACAAGATTTTTGTATAATAAAAGCTAAAATACATTTCCATAAAAAATTTCCCTAAAAAAATTTGTCTCTAAAAATCTACAAATTAAATAGTTGTGTATTTCAGAATTGCAAAAAAGAAAGAAAAAGCATTCTCAGAGTTTATAAACAGTATGATATTGTTATGCTATTTGACAGTTGAAACCAATACAGATGTATCAATGAAAGAATATTTTATACATATATATGTGTGTGTGTGTGTATATATATATATATATATATATATATATATATATATATATATATATATATATATATATATATATACTTGTGTATATAAATATAAGATTGACCAGTGACCGGTCTGTCAAAGTGCTAGAAGAAGCTCACTTAAAAATTCTCAAATACGGATTCAGCGGAGCAAAAACAGGCGGGCTAGACCAGTGAAGCTTCTTCTAGCATTTTGACAGACTGGTCAATCTTATATACACAAGTACTATAATCTTTTTAGGATCTCGAAAATTTTTTTCAAGAACCTTCTGATTCTTTTAATGTGTTAGTTTCCTGGTATTAAATTGATATTAATTAATATCGAATTTTTACCATATTATGTTAATTATATATATATATATATAGAGAGAGAGAGAGGAAATCATTTAGGGAATTGCCACATTAACCACAAATGAAAACAATACTCTCAGTGGATAACGCTGATCTTTTGGTTAGCCTATTCATATCTTATTCAAATGCTCAATAGATAGAAAAAGAAGAAAACCTGTATAGATGAATGACACATGAGAATATTAGACAACCAGTTCCTGTCAGAAATGCTTTGTCTCGGGGTTAAAATACATAATTGTAAAATAGTCCAGTCCACCTGATTGTGTGTAGGTGGCACAGGGTAAGAACACCTTGCGACTAGTTATAGTGCCAATACTAAAATTAGAAAGTAGGTAGTTTGTAGGAATAGTAACATGCAATAGACTGGCATCCTATCTAGGGGAGATAAGAACCCATCCAGTTTTGCCAAATGACGTGTGCGTATATGTATACACACATACATATAAAACAATTAAAAGTTGTTGGAGATTTTAAATCATTGCTACTCCAAGTTTCATAATTTCTATATCAATATTTCTTAGAGGAGAGACTGGTTTCAAACTCTATTTCTATTTAATAAATCTCAAAGTTATATGCACTTCTGAAAAGAAAGAGTGGTTGAATAAAATTAGTGGTAGTGAAATCTTAATTTACTGAAATGTAATTATTGCATACACACATCTTTTTACTGTGAAATTTAAACGAGACGCGTGATTTTTTAAAAGAATAGGACCAAAATTAGCAAACTGAGGAATGAGGGCTGCTGTGATACTCTATGACAACAATAAATTGGCAATAAGATTTGGGATATCTACAAGAACATAGCATGCAATTTAATTAAATACAATTCATTGGTTATGTAATATGAACTAATGATACAGATTAGGCATTGATAAGCTGAGAATACATATGCAGTTTTAGGAGGTCATAGTTTAAGTATGCAAGGAAGACAACTGTGTTATATTAGAGATTACGAGAACGGCAATATAAGTAGTCGAACATGAAAAATAGAATTTAAAATGTTGATCTTAAAAAATATAGGAGTGTTGGAGAGAAACTGGTCTACTCAGATAGCCAATCAATAGAAGTGAGAACTACTACATACCAAAACGGATGTATAATTTAGAAATAACGTAGATCTCAATTTATCAAAATGCACATTTTGTTACTGTAATTTTGTGAAGGCATACAGCTTGAAAGTTAAAAATAATGGAAAGAAATAACTTACAAATCTAGAAATCCATCACATATAATCATGTGACTATTTTCTTACCTTCATTTTGAATAATAAGTAAATTGATGACTGATCGGAGATGAAAACACTAGACTTTATCAAGCTCATTTCTAAGAGAATAGTTTTAAAAAATGTGGATACTAATTTTCTTTATCCATTTGAAACAAAAACGAAATGTTAAAGACAAGTAATATAGGTGCAATCTTTAGTTAATAGTTGGAATCTTAGTCACCAGAACAGCTAATTTGTGTTAGTGATCAGAAAAATGTCCTAACAGTAAAACTTCATAATTTTGTATAGCTTAAAATATAATTCAGTACACTAAGTAACTTTGAGTCAAATTTAAAAATTAAGGAGACTTATATATTGAATTAAAATGAAAAATGTAATCTTCTTCAAACAGCAGCTTAGTTCCAAACAACATAAGATCAGAGTTCTTATTTCTTCCACACATTTTTTTTTTCTTTTCTCTTTTTAATATTTGCAGAGTCAATAAAGTAAATACTAGAAACAAATTAGCATAACTGTTCAGAAATTTACATATTATGTTCTGAATTTGTTGTTCCACATTATACAAGCAGTATGTAACATGATTTATTGAACATTCTATATTTGCTGCCTCGATTATTCAAGTTTATTGAATTAATCAGTTTTAATCAAATGCAACTTTTAAATTAAGAAATATATTTATCCTGATTACATTCATCTTCATTCCATTATAAAAAAAATAAGACTGTTAGCATTTATCAACAAATTTAAATATACTAAAGATTCACCTAACATAAACTCAAATATTTGTAAATATCTAAAATAAAATTACATTAAAATTAATGCATCGATAAAAACTGCATGTGCAACAAATGAAAGTGATTGAAAAGTAGAATTTATTGCAAATAAGGGTTGATTCAGTCATTTCAAAGAGAGCACATGCTTTTCAAAGGTTTACAGGTGACAAAATTACTGATGATAAGCAAACTATGCTTCATCATTGGTAAAAAGCAAATTGACATGTGTAAAAATGACATCACATGATTACTCAAATCACATGCTAAAGAAGTAACCTGTGGAGACCTACAGCTGAATGATAGCATTTGATGAAGAAGATGAAGTCTAAGAAATTCCCCAAACTATGAAGCTTTTGATCAAGTAATTAACTAAGGCCATTCATCTTATTGAAACAGGGATGGCAAAGTTTGAGAAGCAAGTTCCTTATGAAGAGAGACTAAGTTTAATGGAGTGACTAACTGCTTCAAATAGTAGAAGGCTATTTATAATGAAAAACCCCCAAAATCTCTATCCAGGCCTGTTTTGATGTTTACTTCCAGAAATTGACTCCAGAAGTAAACACCTTATTCTCTATCAGTAGAAATAAACCATTTTTTTCTTCTGCATCATTCACTTAATGTCATCTTAATTATTAATCTAGTATATCTTTCCAGTATGCAAAACATCAAAAAGAATGAGACTGATAACCGTTTAATCGTCATCATCAACATCATTTAACGTCCACCTTCCATGCTATCTTTTTTATTTCTATCTAAATTAAGGAATATTTCATCAATATTTTTACATACAAACATGCACTGTCTGTTTCTCTACAGATTATAATGTTGTTAGATTTATTATTATTATTACCATCATTAAAAAGACAGCAAGCTGGCAGAATCGGTAGCACGTTGGAAAAAATGCTTAGCGGTATTTCGTCTGTCTTTATGTTCTAAGTTCAAATTCCGCTGAGGTTGACTTTGCCTTTCATCCTTTTGGAATTGATAAAATAAATACCAATTACACACTAGGGTCAATGTAATTGACTTATCCCCTCCCTACAAATTTCAATCCTTGTGCTTTTAGTAGAAAGGATTTTTATCATTATTATTGTTAAAGCAGTGAGCTGGCAGAACCGTTAGCACGCAAGGTGAAATGCTTAGTGGTATTTCATCAGCCGCTATGTTCTGAGTTCAAATTCTGCCAAGGTCGACTTTGCCTTTCATCCTTTTGAGGTTGATGAAATAAGTATCAGTTATGCACTGGGGTTGATGCAATTGGCTTCATCCCTTCCTCCAAATTTGAGGCCTTGTGCTTCCAGGAGAATTATTATTATTATTAAGGCGGTGATCTAACAGAATCGTTAGCACACCAGGCAAAATGCTTAGTGGCATTTCATCTGTCATTATGACCTGAGTTCAAATTCCGCCAAGGTAGATTTTGCCTTTCATCTTTTTGGGGTTGATGAAATAAGTACCAGTTATGCACTGAGATTGATGTAAAATTTCATGCCCCAAAATTTTATGCCTTGTGTCTCCAGTAGAAAGGATTATTATTATCAAATTTTGCTGAGGTCAACTTTGCCTTTTGATAAAACCAGTTGAGCAGGGGGGGGGGGGGGGGGGCAGTGTAATTGTCTCCCACCAAAATTTCAGGCCTTGTGCCTAAAATAAAAAGGAGTATTATTATAATTGTTATCATTATTATTATTATTAAGGTGGTGAGCTGGCAGAATTGTTAGCAGGCCAAAATGATTGACAGTATTTTGTTTGTCTTCACATCCTCAGTTCAACTTGCCTTTCATCGTTTCAGGGTCAATAAAATAAGAACCAGTTGAGGGCTAGGGTCAATGTAATCAACTATACCCCTCCCCAAATTTCAGGCCTTGTGCCTTTAGTAGAAAGGATTGTTATTGTTATTATTATTATTATTATTATTATTATGACAACAAGCTGGCAAAATTGTTAGCACGCAGGGAAAATTGTTTAGCATTTCATGTCTTTATGTACTGAGTTGAAATTCCACTGAGATCGACTTTGCCTTTCGTCCCCTCAGGGTTGATAAAATATGTACCAGTTGAGTACTGGGTCGATGTAATCAACTATCTATCTCCCCTAAATTTCAGGCCTTGTGCTTGTAGAAGAAAGGATTATTATTATTATCATTATCAAGCCAGTGAACTAGCAGACTCATTTGCATGCTGGGCAAAATGCGTAGTGGCATTTCGTGCATCCTTATGTTCTGAGTTCAAATTCCACCGAGCTTGACTTTGTCTTTCATCCATTAGGGGTTGATAAATTAAGTACCAGTGAAACACTGGGTTCAATGTAATCAACTAGGCCCCTCCCACAAAATTTTGGGCCTTGTGCTTAAAGTAAAAAGGATTATTATTATTATTATTATTATTATTATTATTATTATTATTATTATTACTACTACCTCCACCTTAGCAGAGATATTGTTTTCAGTCATGTTTGTTTGTTTGTTTGTCTGTGGACAAGATATCTCAAGAACTGCTGGATGAATTTGGATGAAACTTTCAGGTATGTTTGGCCTCGTGGCTGGCACGAACTGATTAGATTTTGGAGGTACCGGACAAGGATTCTGGATTATTTTTCCTGTTTGTGGTCGGGTTCATTTTTAATATTCTTGTTTGTGAGAGCAGTTGAGTTAATTTCAGATATTCTCATTTTAAAAATCATCTCTGGCTAATTGTTGAGAGGACGTTGGTGTTGCCTTGGCGGAGGTTTGCGCTCTGAGTACTCTTATTATTATTATCAAGGTGGCAAACTGGCAGAATCATTCATATGCCGGGCAAAATGCTTAGCGGCATTTCGTCTGTGATTTGACTGCTATTTCTAGGAGTTTGAACAACTGTGTAGAGGCTGAGTTCAAATTCCACAGAGGTCAGATTTGCCTTTCATCCTTTCTGGGTCAATAAATTAAGTACCAGTTGAGTACCAGGATCGATGTAATTGAAGTATTTGTCTTATCCCTTATCCCAAGCATTTTGTCTGTTTTTATGTTCTGAGTTCAAATCCCTTTTAGGGTTGATTAAATAAGCAACAGTCAAGCACTGTGCTTAAAGTAAAAAAGGATGATTATTATTATTATTATTATTATTATTATTATTATTATTATTATTAGGGTAGTTAGCTGGCAGCACTCAGACAAAATGCTTTGCCATATTTGTTTCAGCTCTTTATATAGTAATTCAAATTCTGCCAAGGTCAGTTTTGCTTTCAGACTTCTAAGATAGATAAAATAAAGTTTCAGTCAAGTACTGGGGTCAATTTGATTTATCCCTTATCCCAAATTTGTGACCTTTTACCTCCAAAAGAAATTAATATTATCTTTATTATAAAGTATTATTAATTATAATCGAGATGATTTAGATAAAAATGTATAATGTAACTAAGACAAATATTTAACTAACTTACATTAGATATGAACCTAAACCTAATTAACTGGTCTGAGATGGTTACAAATAAAACCTGGGGACTGCTTTGCGTATATAAATTGCCACTGAAATTAGAATATTTTTAAAATCAATTTATAACAGCAATATGATCAAAATTAAATTAGACTTATATGTAAAAATGTGCAGTTCAATTTGTTAACATCTAAACCCTAGAGCCAATAAGGTAGCCTCTACACAGTTGTTCAAACTCCTAGAAATAGCAGTCAAATCTTTGTCAAATCACACTGTCATTTCAAAAAGGATGGGCCACACTGGCCGATGTAATCCTAGATATACACAATGCTCAAGTTAGAGGTGGATGGCCATGACTGGAAATTCTTTGATCATCGTTTAAATGGTCCTTGTATATGCATGACTGATATTTATTTTATCAACTTTGATGAGATTCAAAAACAAAATTAAATACAATCAAACACTCAGTCCAACAATATAATTTTTACCACTTCACTTTTAACAGTAATCTGTTGTACAGGCACAGGCATGGCTGCATGGTTAAGCAATTTGCTACCCTATTTATGTGGCTTTGGGGTCGGTCTATGGCATGGAACTTTGGGCAAATGTCTTCTACAACAGCCCTGGTCTAACCAAAAAATTTGAGAATGAATTTCATAGACAGAATCTAAAAAGAAACCCATTATACGTGTTTGTCTTTATTGTAATATTGTGCGCTAAGCGTGAACAGATATCATGATCATACGAGTGACAGTGCTTTGCAATTGCTCTAAAAAACATGTCCAAACTCAAAGAAAATATTACCTTGCTTAGAAACAAGCGAGGATTGGAAACACAAGGAGCATCTAGTCATAGAAAATCTGCCCCAATGAATCTTGTCTGACCCATGCAAGGATAGAAAAGTGGACACTAAAATGACAACAACGGTGACGATGAACACAAATTTTCAGAAAGTGAATAGTAATTGAATCAACACCGATATAGTACTGTTATGTAAATTTCTACCAACCACAAACAAAGGAAAAGCAAAAATCAAACTACGAATGCAGAGAAATGCTCTACGTTTCCGCTATTTGATTGCCTTTTATAATAATAATAACAACAATGTCTTGGCACAAAGCCAAAAATTTTGAGGAATGGGGACAATTGATCAAATCAACTCCAGTATATGTTTGGTATTATATTAATAACCCTGAAATAATGGAAAGCAGGTTTTGAAGTCACAATGTAAAGGGACATAACTAAATCCAGCAAGACATCTAGTCTGGCGCTCTCTTAGTTCTGCCATCCACTGTCCTAACAATAGTATAAATGATTTCTAACAGACACAAGGCAATATATTTTGGGGAAGGGTATAGATGATTATATGAACAACATTATTTGAAGAATATCCATTTTACTGATTCTGGAAAGGTGAAAGGCAAGGATGATTTCAGTAGGTTTGAATGCATTACACAACTAACTACCACAAATGCCCTACCATTTCAACCATTTAATGTCCTCCACTGCCCTTATTAATCATAACGATGATCTATATTCATACAAAGCAAAAGAAATACAATATCATTTATAACTATTGACAGCTAAATTTGCTTTACTATTTAAAATAATCATAATTATCTAGTTTAGTTTTCAAGTATTTAAAGACATTTAAATTTAGAAAATCTACTTTTAAATAATAATAATCCTTTCTACTAAAGACACAAAGCCTAAAATTTGGTAAGAAGGGATTAGTCAATTACACTGACCCCAGTACACATCTGGTACTTATTTTATCAACCCCGAAAGGATGAAAGGCAAAGACAACTTCGGCAGAATTTGAACTCAGGATGTAAAAACGGATGAAATACCACTGAGCATTTTCCCTAGTGTGCTAACAATTCTGCCAACTCATCGTTTTAAAAATAATAATAATAATCTTTTCTACTATAGGCACAAGGCCTGAAATTTGGGGACGGGGGCTAGTCAATTATATCAACCCCAGTATTCAACTGGTACTTATTTTATCAACCCTAAAAGGATGAAAGGCAAAGTCGATCATGATGGCATTTCAACTTAGAAAAAAAAGAAGGATGAATAATAATAATAATAATAATAATAATAATAATAATAATAATAATAATAACAACAACAACAATGCTTTTCAAATTTTGGCACAATGCCAGTAGTTTCAGGTTGGAGGCAAGTTGATTACATTGACCCCAGTGATCTACTGGTACTTATTTTTTTACCCCGAAAGGATGAAAGGCAAAGTGGAGACCTTGGCAGAATTTGAACTCAGAACATGAAGATGGACAAAATGCCACTAAGCGTTTTGACTGTCAGGCTAACGATCTTGCCAGCTTACCATCTTCATCGTTTAACGTCCGCTTTCCATGCTAGCATGGGTTGGACGATTTGACTGAGGACTGGTGAAACCGGATGGCAACACCAGGCTCCAAATAATAATCCTCTCTATTATAGGCACAAAATCTGAAATTTTAGAGGAGGGAGCTAGTTGATTACATCAACCCAAGCACCTAACTGGTATTTATTTCACCCACCCTGAAAGAATAAAAAGAAAAGTCAAACTTGATAGCATTTGAACTCAGAATGTAAAAACGGATAAAATGTCCGGTATGGTAACAATTCTGCCAGCCCGCCATCTTAACAACAATTTTATCACAAAGCCAGCAATTTTGAGAGGATAGGAAGTTGATTACATTGACTCCAGTGATGAATGGATACTTATTTTATTGACCCTAGAAGAATAAAAGGCAAAATCAACCACAGCAACATTTGAACTTGGAACACAAAGAGAGAGCATTTAGTCTGGCATGGTAACGAGGCCTGAAATTTTGGGCAAGACAGCTAATTGATTACATCAAGCCCAGTACTCAAATGATACTTAATTCATCAAGCCTGAAGAATGAAAGATAAAATCAACCCTAGTAGTAATTGAACTTAAGACATAAAGAAGCGGAAAAAATGCTACCAAGCATTTTGTCCAGTGTGGTAACAATTCTGCCAGCTCACCTTAATAACAATAATAATAATAATAATAACAATGATGATGATAGTACTGTCTGAGGTCCTTGTTTTGACTTGCGGGACAGAACAAACCCCCGGTAGACACAATATCTTCAATCAACATCATGATATTGGATACTGTGTGACGTCTTAAATAATAATAATAATAATAATAATAATAATGATCCTTTCTACGAAAGGCACAAGGCCAGAAATTTTTGGGGAGGGAACTAGTTGATTACATTGATTGCAATGTGTAACTGGAATTCATTTCATCGACCCCAAAAGGATGAAAGCTAAGTCAACCCCGGCAGCATCTGAACTCAGGATGGACAATAATAATCCTTTCAAGGCCTGAATTTTGGGGGGAGGATGCCAGTCAATTATATCGACCCCAGTGCTTGACTGGTATTCATTTTACCAACCCTGAAAGGATGGAAAGCAAAATCAACCTCAGCGGAATTTGAACCCAGAACATAGAGATGGATGAAATGCTGCCAGGCATATTGTCCGCCAGCTCGCCACTCAAATAATAATAATAATAATTCTTTCTACTATATATATATACAAGTCTGAAATTTTGGGGGATGGGCTAGTCAATTGCATTGACCGCAGTGTTCAATTGGTACTCATTTTCTCGACCCCCAAATGGATGAAATTTGAACACAGCATGTAAAAATAGACAAAATGCCACTATGCATTTTGTCTGGTGTGCTAATGGTTCTGCCAGCTCGACACTTTAAAAATAATAATGAAAGAATTTAGTTTCGCCCAACAACTTATTTGCTTATTATTTCCTTTTCTATGAGGATCATGTTTTATTTAAGAGCTAAGCTAAACCCATTGTCACTAACCGCGAGACTGAATCAACTGGTTTTGCTACTATTAGAGTTTACTAGTGATTCCTACACAAGTTTATTAAAAATGCATAGCTTTAATAAATATATAACTGGAAATAGATATTTAAAATATGTGCACAGGCAAATGTCTGCAAGTAAGCATGCATGCGTATGTACATGTGAACGGTTATGAGAATTTGCATATGTATCTTTGAATGCAATTAGTTTCAGAAATATGTGCGTGTGTGCAAACAGATGTGTACTAATGCGTATTCACTTGTGTAGACATAAATGTGTGACCACATACAAGTATATATATATATAAGTGTATGTATGTAAAGGTAGATGTCTACAGGTGTGGGAGGCATACACATGTGTAAAAATGTTGTCTAAGTATAGTGTACGCATGTGGACTTTTGTGTGCGCGCATGTGTAATAAACGTGCAATACATTTTATACACATATATAATAATAATAATAATGATGATGATAATTTGATTTTGATTAAACTTTTTAACATCAAATTCAGAATAAAATTTGAAGATGGAACCTATATACCAGATGGCGTTAACAACACTAACTACATACGCACACATATATATAAATAGCGTGAAACTATTATTAGTGCTTTTGGTTATGCATTAGATTTATATATATATATATATATATATATATACATACACACGCACAAACAAACATAGAGAAAGAGAGAGCCGTTATGAAACAAGGGAGGATAAAATGTACTATAAAAAGGACCCAGTCAGCATCAAAAGATTTTCCATAATTCTTTCAAAATATCCTCATTACTGGAGTATGTAATAACAGAAGGGTATAAAGCTTCTTTGAGTCATGTGCCTCTCACTCTAGAGAAGTTAATGGCCTATGGATTATGTCTTGCTACCTGTGTCATAGTGTAGAATTGCATCGAATAATAGAAAATGTTTGAACAAATATAGAAGTTCTGGTATGAACCAAATACTAGTGGTTTCCAATTAGTAAAATGTATATAAATGTTTAGATCCTGTTTAGTGGCTGTTCAAAATTAACTCTAAAATCAGACACCACTATGTAACACTTTTTGAAAAAGACTTCATTTCATTTTAATCTGTTGCGCTGGTTAGGAGTATAATTAAGTTATTGCACAGAATAATTTGGATATACTTTAATGATGGTCTTTACTTTGTATTACAACATCCCTTAAAGTGATATATTGATGCGATTTAAATGGCAATCATATGACATGGCAAAGAAGGGTTTACCAAGAGGTCTCTCGATAAATTATCAGCTTATCAGAAATACGCTAAAGTATATTTGTGACAATACATTAAAAAGAAATGTTAGCGCTCTAAATAATTAAATGTAAGTTCTGAAATATAACTATGACTGCAAAAGCTACTGAAAGAATGTGATCACAATAACTGCGCATGTGCTTTTATCACACCACTACTTAGAGTAGTAGTATTATCACTTCCACTCTTTAACTGAAAAATTTGCTGAAAATGTAGAAAAATTTAATTCTAGAATTGTAATCTACTCCTATCAAAATGCCAGTAGCCAATTAGCTACTTATAACTAATGTGAATTGAATATATTACAGAGAAAAAGTAGTGTTTAAAATGGAAAACTTTTTGAAGTGATTAAAATAACAACAGGCATGAAAGAAATAGTTATACCTCTACAGAATTGAAGTTCAATTTGAGAAAAGATTAAATTTTATGAAGAAAAATATGCAATCAAATAGACAGATAAAGTACTATACAGTATAACAACTCTTTTAATGATTTGTTTGAAATAAATGTTAACATTTAAACAGATTCCTTATATGATCACGACAAAGGCGACAATAAATTGTTGAATGTATTTTAACAGAAATTTAATTCTACATGTATGTAACAGAGTATCTTACCTTACATTGAACATTTTAAAAGAATACATAATATACAAGTCTGTCCAAGATGGCGAGTATTTTTCCTTTCAGAGAAATTATGCACTAAATAGGTGTTACCACTGGGGCTGCTTAAAACTGCAGTTGCATGCATTGCGCATGTACTACGACCAGGCCACTCCTACCACGTTGACGAAGGCAGAATGATAAAGCTAAGATAAGATGCATTGAAGCAGGCACAGCATTTGTTGCAAGAAATCTGTGACTATGTGTAACTACTTATTTTGGTATACTATTTTATCTAAATTGCGACGACAGCAGCTTGGTTGTTCACTTAATTTTCTAAGTTTATTACACACACACCACACACAAAAAGCGTAAAAATGAACGCATGCACGTTCAACCTCTGTGAGAAGTTATGCTAACGTTATGATGAATTTACAAGATATCTGGTTTAAAGAAAGATTAAAAAGTTGTTTTACATTTTACTGGAAATGCTTTACAGCAAAATTAGAGACTTCAAAATATCACTAAAGTTATTGGTAAAAGAAAAAAATGCTGGAATAAACTAACTTGATCAAGGTAAAACAAAGTAAAAAGTTGCTAAATATTATTCGAAAACTATTTCCTTACATGAGTTTTGTCTAAACTAAAACTTGTAAGATATATCTCATTAAGATAAATAATCTCGAAAAGTATTCAAAACTGAATTCTAAGTTAGGGGGGAAATGAAATTCATAAAGTAACTAAAAAATATATCCAGCCCTAATGTAACTGTTGAAAAGGGAGGGGGATGAGTAGTAAAGAGGGGAAGATTGCAACGGTTGCAAGAAGCATTTAATTTAAATACAGTTGATTCGTTCAATTTAGATTTCAAAAATTCAACTATTTGTGATAATTTCAGAATAAAATTACAACTAAATATTATCAAATACTTATTGACTTATTTCAATTTAAAAATAAAAAGTAAAAATTAAGATTTGAATAATATTGTAAGTTTATTCATCAAGTTATATTGAATTCAGCAAACCAATGCAACAGATATGATTTACTTCAAAATTATTTCATCTACATGCACAGATATTAAACTAACCAAGTAGTTTGTTTTAAGTATTATATATCTATTTTCCAATTAATATGAACCGAATTTCAATAATTTAGAGTTTTTCATTGCGCATGTGTTTTTTGCCATGAAGAAAACTCTATACTACTGTAGGTTATATTTCAGTGCATTATAAATAGAAGAAAAAGACACTTTGCTATATGTAAGTAAAGCAAATGTTTCTTTTGATTTCTCCAGCGATAAAAGAATTTCTAACAAAGAAATCTTTTTAGAAAAATTAAGTCATTTCAGTAAAAATAATAACACTGTATGTTTGTGCTATATGTATATGTATATGTACATATATATTATATATATATATATATATATATATATATATATATATATATATATATATATGCACACACACAAACATACCCACCTACTATGATTTTTTTTTTTTATCTTGTAAAAAGAAAAATTACACGGTAGGGCTTCACATAATATAATTAGAAATAAATTACTGCAAAAAGAACCTTATTAATCTAGAATTGATAAGCGATAAATATTACATGTAGTTAAAAAAGCAATGTGAGACAATATCAGTTAGAATTATACATCACCAATGAACAGCTTTTAAATTTCCTATTACATAGCCATCGTTGCAGATATCTCGATTCAGTTGTTCTACAGAGGTCGTATATGCGCATGCGTTTTTGCCACACCACTCCTACCAGTTTCGAGAAGACTACATATTCTGTGTGCTGAAATCCACATGGAAGAAATAAAGTTGAAATATAAGTACAAATTCTCATAGGAAATTTGTCATTAATAATTAAAAGTTTGCTGAATACTATAACTATCTGTCAATTAGCACACTAACCTACTGAATCCTCTATGCAATCATTTAAAAAGTCTGCTTGCTATAAAGTACATACTTCACATTGTTTCAGCTCTACAAATATCAATTTAATTCCCACCTCACTTCCAAAGTCTTCTGTTTTAACTTAAATTGCTTTTCATTTTGATTTTCTTTTTAAGAAAAAACTCGCTTGGATTAACATTCAAAGATAATGTAGGAAAAAAAAAACGAAACAAAAAACAGCAATCAATTCTGATTAAATATGTACAAAATCAACTTGGCTATGAAGTAATAGTTCTATTACTTAAGAGCTTTGTACTGGTTTCATAAAACCTGAAGAGAGTAAAAGCAAGTTGTTGCCCTTACCTGCCAGCAGAGCACACATGACCCAGACAGGAATTTTAGTGAGTTGCAGAGAGTATGCCAGATAGTAAAGATCTTACCCATGACCTCAATGACTTATTCCCATTGCAATACTAAGCAGTGAAAAAGAAACAAAACTGACGCCTGCTTCTTTCTGTAATAAAATGACATGGTCTGATAAGTGACCTGAAGGAGGAAACTACCTATACCTTGTAAGTGTGTGCGTGTCTATATATATATGTGTGCGTGTATATATATATATATATATATATATACACACACACACACACACATACACATATATATATATACATATATATACATATATAACAGACAGACACACTCTCATGCATAATTACTCCGTGTACATGAGAAGGGGAACCCCGCTGTCTCATTTTACATACATTAAACACTATGCCCACATTTTGGCAATGTGGTTGCGCAGTCACCGGCTTCTATATAGCTACGCATGCGCTATGTTATATTTCTTAGGATGTACAGTCATCGTCGACAGAAATGAAAGGAGTACCTCATGTCAGGTCACTAAAAAGATTAAGATTCTGTCCCGCCATCTTTGTACCACATGGTATATTCAACAATATATTAAATACAACAATAGACCAGAAAAAAATAATTACATGTGGCAATAATGAGTAAAGAAGATGACTTCTATTTGAAAATTACATCAAAGGATTTTATAGCTGTTTTTAACAGAAAGGGAGGGAAGTACCACAAATCAATGCACCAAGCACAAGCTATTTCCATATTAAAAACAAAAATAATATTCAAATATAATACATTTTTTTCAGAATGGAACATACAAGAGGTATGCCATTTCATTAAAGTTTTTTTTTTTTTAAAAACCCTACCCAGTAACAAATGAAATATCATGACAGTAAGTAACTGAATTGAGTTCTATTATTATCATTAAGAGGCATAAAAGGTAGCTAATATACAGTAAACGATTCACATTCAAAAAGGGAGAAGATGGCAAAAGAGAGATGGAGATATTATGAAACAGCGATGTAATAAATTTCACAACAAAATGTTACATCGGCAATGATTAGGTAATTTCAAACAAAGCAACAAAAAAGGTATTGAGTAATCTGTAAAAGAATATAGATCATTATCAAAACAGAATTAAATATGCAGACAGTCATGGGTTTACATTTAAGTCTGCCTCGCCTCCATCTTTTTTAGTAGTCAAATGCTGTGCTTAGCTGCTACTTACCACACAGTGGCAACAATTTTATAGGCATAATTCAACAGGGCCTTTCGTTAGCTGATGCTGCTGCAGTGATTACAAGGTAACAATCCATTAGGTCATACGTAACATGTCTGGTGAACCCAATCTGCGGGGACCACTTTGCCTAAGTCCTTGCCACGGGCTAGTTTACAGGTTTAACTAATCTGACCTCATCTTAGAAAAGAGTTCTTGGAAGGGGAAGCCATAGTCAAATTTCTGCAGCCAGTTACCGGCATTGGTATTGTTGAAAAAGAACAAATCTCCTTTGACAGAATTAAAAGTATAAAGCATAAAACAAAATACATAAGGCTTTCGAAAATAGTTATACTGATTACTATTCATACCATAATTAAGTTTTGTATGCCATATATTATTGAGGAATAGAAAAAAAACATATGATGTAATCAACAAAAAACAATGCAAGTATATCATATCCATGTAAGTAGCAGACATGCCGGTTAGTTAATCATGATGAGCTAGTATAAGTAATTTATACAAATATATTTCTTCTGAGTATGTGTGATAAGTCCAACAAGTAGGTCTCACAGTAACATATATTGCCAATTCTCATTTCATATTCAGCTTGAATTAGAATGAGTGAAACATTTTCACGCACAGCTATAGCTTGCTGTAGACTAGAAGCTAACTCTACTTCATAGCCAATCCGCCATTCTGTTATACTTAACTGTGCTAGCATGTCAATTGGTGTCTAAGAATAAGAAAGAGAATAAAGGAAGGAATAAACTTAGATAAACAGGAGTAGAAGGAGGAGGGAAATAGAGATAGTGTGTGTGTCTGTGTGTGCGCGCTTGCGTAGTTCTCGTCTGAATAGAAATTTAGAAAAGATACACTCAAGGAAAAATATTCAAGGATTTACTATCAACTTCAAGGGCCTACTTTAAAACAGAAGATAAATACTAGGAGCTTTAAATATTCACTGATGACTAAAAAACAAAAAATATTTTTGAAATTCGAAGTGATTGTTAACTACATTTTGCTGCTGGCTAAACGGTAAGCTATGTGCGTGTGTGCATGTGTGCGTGTGTGTATTCTTAAATGATGTAGTAAAAACGAAAAAACAATTAGAGGAATGTTAACATTATATGTTAAAATAATAAGTATACAAAATTTTTTTATCACATCTGCTACTACTGTCTAATTATGTAATTTCACATTTAAGATGGTGAGACTTTTTCAGCAAGATATTAAATAGGTCTTTTGGCATGTAAAACTACTGCAATCATTTCATTTACCTCCCAGGTCTTAT
This sequence comes from Octopus bimaculoides, assembly GCF_046866305.1. Lineage (NCBI taxonomy): Eukaryota > Metazoa > Mollusca > Cephalopoda > Octopoda > Octopodidae > Octopus > Octopus bimaculoides. Next base: position 19,088,771 of record NC_142947.1, read on the forward strand.
ATGCTAGTTAACTGTTTGAATGTGTATGCATGCTAGGCAGCTTACAAAGAGGGTGATATCACTATAAACCATGAACATTTGATCTAAACGCCTAGCAGCTAGACAGCAGAGCTAAGCTAGTTGGTAGGCAGACTACTGTGGAACAGTAGCTAATACTAGTTAGGAGCAACAAAGCTATCTTGATTCATCGAGATTTTACAGCTGATGTAATTTCATTGATGGCCTTATTCATCGTCTGCTGCTTTATTCTGCTAATTTTGCTATACATTTTGTACATACACACACTTTATTCTTCCTTTCTTTCTCTCTCTCTCTCTCTCTATCTGTTTATCCACCCATCTAAACCATCTATCTTAATTTCTTTTTAAAAAATCTTAACCAGAGCAGGTGTACAAAGGTAAAAAGAAAAGTGTTCGTGAAGGGATATGATCTAAGTAAAAGAGGAATGTATGATAAAGTGCTTTGTGATTTGTTAAATATTCTCTTTTATTCAACCATAACACTATGTGACAAGTTATTATTAAGATCAAATCACTAAAAATATTAATCAAATGAACGTGTTCTATTTTACTTTCCATTTTCAACATTTGACAATTTCACGAAAAAAAAAAGAATTAAAAACATGAAAATAAAATGTTAATATAAAAATAAGCAAAGTTCTTCAGAACCATACAAAATATTGCAAATATATTTTAATAAAAATATCATTTGGATGAGAGATTCCCTTCTCTTTACACAAGTAACTGCTTCTAACTTAGACATAAGGCCAACAATTTGGGGGAAGAGGGAGGGGGTTTAGTCGATTACATCAACCTCAATATTTCATAAACCCTGAAACAATGCAAAGCAAAATCAATTTCAGCAGGATTTGAACCCACAACATAAACAGCTGGAAAAAATACAAGGCGATTCTGCCAGTTTAATGCAATAATAATAGATGATAACAATTTATACTACTGGCACAATGCCTGAAATTTTGGGAGAAGGGGCTAGTTGATTACATCGAACCCAATGCTCAACTGGTACATATTTTATCCATATCAAAAGAATGAAAGTTAACCTTGGTGGCATTTGACTGAGAACATAAAGAGCTGGAAAAAAATACTGCTAAGCATTTAGTTTGATGCCCGGATGAATCTGCCTGTTTGCTGCCATAATAATGACGATTATGATTTTTTTCATAAATATAAAACCACAAATTTTGGAGAAGAAATGTAGATTTTTAATTGCCTCTGGTACACGTAATTTATTCTATTGATCTTAGAAGGATGAAAAGGTGTGATTTGAACACAGAATGTAAAGGGACGTAACTAAATACTTCAAGACTTTTTCCCCCAACGTTTTACTGATTCTGCCATTCCGCTGCTCTACAATAATGTTCATCCTTCACATTATTTAACATTTAATCTCAGTAAGGAATTCTATGTACAAACACATTGTAAATGATCTCATTTATATGTCAATAAACTTTTAGTATCATTTTTCTTTTAATGATTATGTACAAATGATGCAGTTACTTTTCAGTATAACTTGATAAAGAAGAAAAAGTGATTTGCAGATAAAGAAACTAATGAGTTAATCTAGGGAAATTTATTTCTAATTAATAATCAAAGACAATTTTTAATGTAAAAGAAAAAAGAAATGATTTGTTCATAAATAGCACCTGAATTACAAAGTAATAATTCAAAATATTTTACAAAAAACATTTTTTTAAATGGGAGATGTTATGCAGATGAATGTTATGATCTGTAGACAAACAAAAAGAAGAAAAAAAGCTTTAAATTTTAACCCACTTTAATTTAGTACTATTGTTCTAATGATGCATATTTGGAAAGAGAATTCTAAAACTAGACTGTCTTACTTTCAATCCTTCTTTAGCTTCTTAAGCTTTCCAAACACTTCTAGAATTATGGTTTTTATTATCTAACAGTTAAAAACACACATGTTCTGAGTTCAGAGAGTGTTTAGGGAGGAAAAGAAAACGTAAATACAAATTTTACTATGATAAATAGATAGGTAGGAAAATTGTGATGGTGTTAGCTTCCCTATTATGCATAGTGTTAACATTATTTAAAAAAAAAAACACATACAAACCATTAACTTTTGGTCAAATTGGCATTTTTAAACAAGTAATCTCTGTCGCTAAAGTATGTCATTTTGACAGTGATACCAACAGGACTGCTAAATAGAATTTATAAATTCCATTTTATTGTTCTACAATAAACTATAAGTAAGAAACATTGAAACATGAAAATTTTTAAGCTTCAAAAATATTGATACTAAAAGTACATATTACAGAAAGTGATAAAGGAAATGTAGACAGTGTAGCTTCTAGTTATATCAGTGCAGCATGGTTTTATTGAGAGACAGCTTGTTGTTCTGATTCAGTTGGCATATTCATTCATTTAGTGATTAAATTGATTAATTCCAACAATGAAACAAAGGTAACAGAGATTATATTGGACATCCCTTGTGAAGTATGTTACTTTTGCTTCACACGAAGAAAATCTGTTCAACTTCAGAGTAGGAGCATTTCAAATGATGTGAGACTAGTAACAATATGCAAAGGTGCTTTACCTTCTTTTTATGAGTAATTATAAAAATGTTTTTTGCCTTACTTATTGGATAATGTATTTGCAAAAGGAGAATGAATTGAAAATGTTACAACCAAATATTTTACCTTATCACAAGAACAATTCAATTTCAATTTAGTTGATTGAATCAAGATCTCCAGTATAATATACTGCATTCCAATGTTAATAAAGACAGATGATATGTTAGGTAACAAGCACAGCAGTGAATTTGTTGCAAAAGAGAAAATAAAACCTGGTGGTAAACAAATCATATCTATATGGAAATACTGAACTTTTTTTTTTTTTTTTAATTTTATAAATGAAAATAAGATACTCTATCATGAAAGCAAAGAATTTGCAAATAAATGTTTTGAAGTGTAAAATTGACCACAAAATTTATTTTAAATGGATAAATTCTACATATATTGAAACAAACATTTACTATTATTGGTAAGATTATAAATATACATATTTAAAATTTCATTCATATTTTTATAATTTTAATTAACATTAAATATAGTTGATATTGATGACTTCGCAAATATAATCCTGAAAAATATGCAAAATGCTAATCTTTTGAAAAATTCTTCATAAAATTTACTTGTCTCACTTGAAATTTTGGTGATACATGTATAAATGCAAATGTCAGTCTCAGCAAATCTATTTAACTTATCCATAACTGTATACCTGAGTACATGACAGCAGGGTTAGATTCTTAAGCCATGAAATAAAAAACTGATTTTGGTTTTTAAAAGACTGGGAAATTGTAATGTTAAGTAGTAAAAAAAAATTAGATAAACTTGAATTGTTGGGTTAATCGATAAGCTGTAGACATGTTAGGAAGAGTTCCAAATGGATACAATTTGAGAAAGGTAAGACTGTTTTGAGTGGAATTTCAGGGAAAAGATACACTAGGGGTGATAGGAAGATGAATGCCAGGTGCAACAAGTGTGTATACATGGGAGTAGTATATATTCAGCAGGTTCAGAGAATTGTGGTAGTGGTAAAAAAAAAAAAGAAGACATAACTGAACCAGCCTGATGGTGCACAGGTAAAATGCAAGGTATAACATTAATGGAACTAGTTGATTTATCATTTGTCTCAAAACTGGGCCTTAAAACAAACACATTGGTGCTGAATGCTTGAAGAGTTAGTCAGGATTTGGACAATTGCTCCCTCTCATGAGAATTTACATAATGTTTATTAAAATGATTAATATATTTATAAATTCATTTTAAGTGTTGTACATCTGAAATATCTTCAAAAAAACAAAAGCAAAAAATAAAACAAGATATATAATACAATGAAGTTATTCCTTAACTTTACAATGCTACTGGAAAATAATAGAATACTGCGAAAAACTTCAGAGCAAATTACAATTTAGATGCAACAATACCAGTATTTAAAGAAGATCCAAAAAATAACCTCACCAAAATTTTTATGTATATAATTATTAATTTGTTATTAAATAATAATAATAATAATAATAATAATAACAACAACAACAGTTGCTTGATCCTAGCTATAATAAACAATGTTGATCTGCAGCTAGGCAATTGGTCATACAAGACTGATGTGTTTTATAGATTTATATAATTTTAAGAATGCAACTGTTTTCTACATGCAGTGGATAACCATAAAAAGCCTTAAATGGTTTCCCAACAGATCATACTGTATATTGTAATAGCTGTTGTGTGTGTGTGTGTGTGTGTGTGTGTGTGTGTGTGTGTGTGTGTGTGTGCACGCGCGTGCAATGTAAGAGTGGGTGGTTTGATCGACTGCGGTTTGCATAGGTACTAATCTGAGACTGAACTAGCAAGTGACTAATAGCAGGATTTCAGAGGATATAATTAAATGAGAGAAATGTTCACTTTAATCCATGCTAATTACAGACTATATTTGCAACATTTTTTTTTTTTTTTAATTTCTGAATTTAATAAGAAAATTATAAAAATATTTCAATTTAATAATAATAATAATAATATATATATATATATATATATATAAATACACACACATACACACACAAACAAACAAACGCAGGCGCACATGTTTCTTTTATTTGTCAATCAGCAAATTTATTTACCATTATATACATTGAAAAATACATAGTTAATAATTTTAACATTAGTAATTAGTAAGAAACAATGTTAACACTAAATTTGATAACAAGTGTTCAAAAGGTTGTGAAAATACATAACTATATTTAAAGCATAAAAAGCTATGCAAGTAGTAAAATTTAATAAAATCAAAATAAGACTATAGAAAATCCATATTTACAAGTATGATATCTACAAGCATTGTGAAAATAAAATCTTAATCGAATATTAAATATATATATATATATATATATATATATATATATAGCAATAAGAAAATGCATTACATATATATATATATATATAGCAATAAGAAAATGCATTATATATATATATATAAATTTAGTTGAATAGTGCATTTAATGTCTAAACAGTCAGTATATTGTAGTTCTTAGTAGTATCTAAAAATAAAATAAATAAATAAATAAATAAAGATTAGCATTGTAGATCTGCAGGGTAAGAGGGCCTAAATCTGATGCTAATGCAAAGGAAAGATGGCGTGAGACTTTAAACCAATGAAACTCATCCTAACTAATATCTATGCTAATGTTGTGGGTCACAGTTCTATAAGTGAAAAGGAAATGAAGAGAGAGGGAGAATAAGACAAATAAGGAGACCAGAAAATAGTTTGAGAAAATGTACACCACACAGAATAACAACTGTCAATAGAGCAAATTCCTTTCAGGGAGGGAAATTAATACATTTAACTAAATCCTGATAAAAAAAAAATAAGTAAACATTCAATTTAAAAAAAAAAAAATTAAAGTTTTGTTTCTACATCATCCTTTAAACTAAATACTGATTTGAAAAGTTTCAAAACACACTTTAGTCAGTCCACAAACAGCACTATAAAAAATTTTTACCATCTATAAGAAAAAAAATTATCAACTTATATTTAATAGGGCAGTGGAGGACAGAAATAACTGAGGCTAGAATTAATTTTTTTTTTCTTTTTTTTTTTTTCCCCCCCTTCTAGCATTTAGTTCAGTTCTATGTTTAAATTCCACCAGAGTTGACATTGCTTCTCAACCTTTTGGGGGATGATAAAAATTAGTCAAATCACTCTATTCTTCTACAAATTGCAACCTGTCTTAATGTAAGTAATCATTATTATAATAATTAAATGGTAGACCAGACTTTTTGGTTACATTCCTTTACATCCTGAGTTTAGATTCTGCAAGAGATGACTTTGCTTTTTCATTTCTCAAGGTTCAATGAAATAAGTACTAGCATGTATTAGGCTTGATTCAATCAACTATATTCCTCCTTTAAAGGTTGCAATCTTCAACCATTGGAGAAAACTTATTATTATAATTATTGTCGAAGAAGATAAAGCAGTAAAGGAACCTTCTATCAATTACCTATCTTTCTTAAGTTCAAATCCTGAAAGCTGCTTTATAAGTTCATCTTGAAAAGACTAAAGTTTCTCCACTTATATTGAAGAGCCTATAACTTCAGCTATGTCAGAAACCATGATTTACAATGACTTTTACTTGTAGAAGAAAATCTTCTTCAACAACAATATTAAATATTAACAGATAATGAATAGAGAATACACTCTATCTTTTTATGTGGAAATTATTATGAACAGAACTGGTATAGTACTGGACAAAATGTCTTGTAGCATCTCATTACATCCTTTTGTGTTGTGTTTGAATTCTAACTTTGACTTTCATTCTTACAGGGTCAATAAAATAGGCCCCACTGATACATGATACAGTGGAGTTAATTCAATTGCATACAATCTTTCACCATAAATGAGTGGTTTCATTACCAATGCTAGAAATCATTTTTGCTGGCAGAAACAGTAGTGCTAAAGTAACCGCCTCACAACCATTTACATTTCCAAGTTCTATGAATAATAAAATAAGTACCAGTTATATATTCCAGTAATCCATTGAGTACACTTCCCGTAAATTCGTAGCAGTAATACATTGAGTGAAATGAAACCAATGATAATAATTTTATGTGCAAAATAAATATTTTTATTATCTATCATTCGTAATGAAATCAATATTACAAATCAAACACTTAAAAGTAAAAACTAACACAGAAAACCAATCTTTTTAATATTAGGTTTAAAAAAAAAATATAATACCGAATCCTAACCGTAATTAATATCTCAATTCGTTATATATCTGAGCTTCATAAATATGTTTAAAAGAATTACTCAAGTCTTTAGAAAAAAAATATCAAGAAAAACATATTATAATTCACATTAGCTCGCTTTTATTTAAATATTACACCATTATTTTATCACTATGTATGTTACCGATGAAGAAGACCGTTGTGTCTTCCTTTTTAAAAAAATGCTTTGACACGAATGTTATTGTATGTATGAGCAATAAGCTGTTCATTTATACTAGTCTTATCATGGACACAATAAATTCAGTATTTGATGAAATTTAATAATTAAAGTGACGATAAGAAATATATTTCTTCATATGAAAATACCTTTAAATACGCGCACACGCGAATTAATGTTATTGAGTAACGTTATCGATTTCCAAATTCAGACAACGACAGGAAGTTGACAGTTCGTAAACAGAGTTATGTCCCTTCACTACTTAATTTTCTATTGTCTTCAATTTTTAGTGTACTATGATATGAAGTGATAAAATTCATTTAGTGAAACAAGTATATTATTATAAACATACACACACACACACACACATACACAAAATAAATGTCTCGTCGTGCCATTATCTGAATATGAAATAAATTTCTATGTTACTAAATAAATAATTATATTGGCGCCAAGATTAAATACACAAAGAAAAATAAAAGTTCAAGTTTACTAGTATCGCATTTTTTTTTACCAAATTTTAATCCTATTATTTAAGTTAAAATTTGAAGGATATAAAAAGGTGAAAGATAAAATAGAGTCACTAATCTGATATAATTATGCAGACGAACACGTGCTTATTTTATTTAAAAAGACAATATAATGCATTTTAGAAATACCTCTATACTTCTAAATAAACATTAAAGAATCGCAAACGCAATCAAACAAATTATGAAAATTAGCAGTGGCACAATATTTTCTTTGGAGTTATGTCCCTTCTCAATTTTGACCCTGAAATATCTTAAAATAAATATTAAGGCTACTTGCAAGACAACGTCAGTGCACTAATTTATATATTCTCGACGAAATTAATTTGGTGACGTAAAAACAAAAACAGACAACCATACAGAAATAAAAGTTAACGCAACAGTGAAACAGTTAGTTAACCTTTGTGCTGGAAGCCAACTAATACCAGTGAAGAGCACATCAATGATTTTAAAATTCTCTGCAGAAATAACATGGGACTATCTGTAAAGTATAGATCAGCAAAAGCAAAACATGAACACAAGATCTACGAAAGAAAATTTTAGAAAAGTGAATTTAAATGAAAATCTAAAGAACAGAACAGTTAAGTAGTTTTAAAGGCTGGTGAAAATTCGAAAACAAAAACATACTACAAAAGTATAAGTAAATGACAAAAACATTTTGTAATGCAAATACCAGGAGGTCATATAATATCAGTAGAGAGATGCTATTGAATATTTTATCAAGTAGTATTTTAGGAAAAGAAACATCTACAGGCAATCCTTTTCTGTACTACAGGCAATCATTTTCTAAATCGACCCTACAAGCTAATGAAACACTTTTTCAGTGCTGTAAATGTTTACAGAAATAACTTTCTTGCCCAGTGGTAGTTATATAAACTGGACTATCTTCGAGTGAAATAATTTAGTACAGACACATAGTGACACTATTTCTAATAACTCAACTTTCATTTTCCATTACAAATATTACATTTTTTTCAAAATATGTTTACAACTGATCACTTAATTCAAAATCCAGATATAATTAATTAATCATTGTTATTTGAATCCTGTAGTAATTTATTATCCTTTTTCTTATTTATTTAATTTTAGTTTTCCATGATAGAATGTATGGTACACTTGCATATTCTATCACAATTGTTTTCAAAGCTGAATCTGCTTATTATTACTTATTTGATTGTTAAAAAGTGTAACCTGTTTGTTAACCAGGCAGGCTGAAGCAAGCAGAGTTATGTGCCTTGTCCATAGTCCAGCAACATAGGAATATTAATTTATTGATTATTATTTGGCATAAAGGAATGATGTACTTTAAGTGGACTAGTGTCATAAAGGCTGTCTTCAGAAGCAAATCACAGAAACATATTTAATGTTTGGCATAGTATTTCAATATCAAACAAATTCTACCAGTATGTTACAACCTTACATAATACAAAAATGTTATAGAATACATAATAATGAATTAGGATTTTAAAAGGATGGTCTAGTTTTTTTTTTGTTGTTTGCTCCTTTTGTTTAGTATGCATTTTTACACATTGGTAGCAAAAAAAAAAGATAAAACTGACAGATTTTGTATAGGTTATTGCAGTTGTAACCTACCCAAGCTATAACAAATATATCCCAAGATGGTATGGTAAAAGCTCTCAACAAGTGATTCTAGTATATTGGGGGGGGGGGGGGGGGGACCAGCTTATCCTATTTCCAAAGTTACAAAAAAAAAAGTTAATCATGGTAGTTTGAAACCAAAGTTTATGAATTACCAAAATTCAGTTTAGGGCTTCTTTCTTCATCTAATATTATCTCTCTTAACAGTCAAATTTACCCCCAAGAATATGCTTATATAAGTAACCCATATTATGTCATTTTTATTTATTTTGTATCACAACTGACAAACATTGTTGGTTGTGTTTGTTAAAAGTTTCCAACAGATCAATCACTGCATTTCTGATAGTCAAAGTGAGAAAGAGGTGTAATCTAGTGCAGAACAAATAGTAGATAGTTTTAATTTAAAAGCACCAGAATTTTGGTTTCCTTGTCAATGTTTACATCCTCCTCCAATAAACATTGACAAAAGACACACACACACGATGGTCTTCTGTAGTTTTTTGTAAACTGAATTTTACCCACAAGATACTGGTCCCAGGTTTATAGGTAAAAGACATCTGCTGAAAGTGCCATGCAAGGGGGATTAAAAACTCAACCTTCTTAACCACCCAACCATGACTGCACTCATAGTGCAAAATAAATTTTTTATTAATTAAGAACTAGCGAGCTAGCAGAACTGTTAGCATGTCAAACAAAATCCTTACTGGCATTTTGTCTGTTTTTACATTCTAAGTCTAGATTCCACTGTGGTTGACTTTCACTGCCATCCCTTCCAGGGTTGATAAAATAAGTACCAGTTGAATATTGGGGTCAATATAGTTGACTTACCACTCTCACCCAAAATTACTGGCCTTGAAATCAATGTAGAATTTACCTGATAAGTTCCTTAAATTACTTCTCACTTGACAGGTCAATATTTTGTATTTTGGCTACCTGTAAATAAACAATTGTAATTGTAAATATTGGTTCAAAATAATTTTTCAGCAAAAATACAAATCTAAATTAATCTTTTGACTTAAAGTTTTTACAAAATGACATCAGAAACTACATAAAAGCAGATATTTTTTTAAATACTGAATCAATAAATTCATTTCACATAATGATAAAAAAAAAATCTCAAATGCACCCAAAATATGATAATTATGTTTACTTTCTTCATCATATCACAAGTAATGTTACATGTTATTTCAATGAAATTTATACATATATCTCTCATATATATTAAATTTTAATTGTCATCTAAAAAGCAATTTTAAATATGAAAAATATATAAATTCAAATAGATGGATTTTAGTAAAAATTAATTTCAGTTTCAGCACAAGCAATTTAAGGTTTGCAATTCAGCTTTTAAATTCAAGAATTTTCTTATTTTCAAGTATACATTTTAATCAATTTTTCATATCATCTTATCAAATATTCACTATTGCTAAATGAGATATTTCAGACATATACTGTTAAATCTTTCAAATGTTATATATAGTGTATTCTTTAGTCAAGTTCAGAAATTTATAACCTGCATCATAATTGTTAACATTTGTTTTATCATGCTGACATCAATCAAAAAGGTCAACAACACATCTCTCTCTATATGTCTCAATCTAGTCATTTTATGTGTGAAACTCAAGCAGATTTAGCATCTCTTCACATTTTCCTATAACTTCTACTATCACCGGTACTCTCAGCTAACACATTTATCTATATTCTAACATCAATCTGCATTACCTATTTACACTGCATCTCTGTGTGACTCTTTCTATCCATATTATTTCCACAACCAGTAATATACTTTAGCCTCATCTAGTTAATCCTATCCTAGATTGTTCAGATGAAGTTATAGGGAGAATACCATTCAGACTAATAGAAAAACTCCTCTCCTGTATATATTAATGTTTTCTCAAAAACATCTCTCTCTCTCTCACACACACAAATTCTTCATCAATTGCTGCAGATAAACTGTAGATATCTTATGCATGCATCTTAGTCCACTTTTATTGAAGACGTTTTGTAGCCAAGATAGCAAATCTCGTATCTTCTTTTCCCACCAAATTTGCAATGTAACTACCCTAAACACTTTTCACAAACAATAATTATATTTTCTAAATCAAAATGGTTTGCAATAAGTATAAAAGAATCAAAAGCCCCAAATGTGATGAGTAAGTGAATGTGTGTATGTATATATGTACACCCATGTGTTTATTTATTGTATTAAATTGATTTGAGAGTTATTTAATATGCTCATATTGTAGCTCATACAAAAGAGATAACCGTGGACAAGAAAAGTGAGCCAAATATTGTATTACAAGTAACATAATGGTTAACTAATATATATATTCATTAGTACTCTTTTACTTGTTTCAATCATTTGACTGCAGCCATGCTGGAGCACCGCCTTTAGGCGAGCAAATCAACCCCAGGACTTATACTTTGGCAGCCTAGTACTTATTCTATCGGTCTATTTTGCCGAACCACTAAGTTACGGGGACGTAAACACACCACCATCGGTTGTCAAGCGATGCTGGGGAAACACACAGACACACACACATACATATATATGTATATACATATATATGACAGGCTTCTTTCAGTTTCCGTCTACCAAATCCACTCACAAGGCAATGGTCGGCCCGAGGCTATAGTAGAAGACACTTGCCCAAGGTACCACGCAGTGGGAATGAACCCAGAACCATGTGATTTGTAAGCAAGCTACTTACCACACAGCCACTTCTGCGCCTAGTACAGCAATGATACAAAAATAAAATTCTGTGAGTTAACATGTATGTACACATATTTTCACCTTTTAATCTTGCATAATCAAGCAAGTAGTTGACTATATCTGGCATGAAAATCTCACTAAACTCCCTGCCTTTGGTTCTAGCCTTTATGATGTATTCTAAAGCTTGATTATATCACTCATGCTTTTCTTCCTGCAGATGCAACCTATTTCACATCACCTCCAACAATGATAATGCTTATGCAGATAATACCATTTTTCACTCTTCCATAACCTTCTGCATATGCAACTAAGACATCTCGCATCAAACCCTCACTGTTGCCATGAACAGAAACCTTAAAAACACTCTTCAACAGAAAAAGGTCTCAGTGACACAATCAATGCACATATCAAAGTAACTAACTGCTGTCTGACTCTCTCAAGTTACGTACAGCAAGACTTCATAGACATTTGTGATCTCTTCTGGCAATCTCAAATTCATAACATCAAAAACTGTATTCCAAAATGTAGCCTTCTAAGTCAATAAATATTTCTATCACTACAACTTCTATCCCACAAATGTAATAACTCTTCATTCTGTTTTTTTCTTCTGCTACTATAATGGGCTTTACTCCCCAGGGGTAGCTATTTACATAACACTTCCATTTAACATACCAATTGTTCACTCATTCTATCTCCACTCCCAAGTTTTGTACTAATGATTATGCTGATCCCTCCTTCTTGAGATTTCTCTTCTTTGGAGTACCTTTCCAACATATGTCCACTGGCAGGTATTTAACCTGAATATCCACTTAATCAGACCTGTGAGCATCATAGGCACAGACCCTTACTCCAGTCCAAGACCATTTTAAAACCAAACTTTAAAAAGTGATGGGCATAGAGTGCTAGTATGGCTGAGATGATTTGAGGAAGCTTTTACAGTTATATAATTAGAGCAACAGTCTAAATAAGTATGGTAATATGGTCAGCAGTCCTAAAACTTTGACCTTACAATAACTGCTTTTCACACATTTTAACATCATACAAATACATACGTATAAAGTTTAACAGTTACCTTATACAGAAATCTATCTCATTATCTTAGAATTTGATAACTTTATTCTAGTCTCTCAAGATTAGATTAAATGGTAACAAACTGAACTGTAAATTGGTTTAGAAACATACAACATTGTCTCATTTCAATAAACATTCATGAATTCTTTCCTGTGCATTCCAAAAAGAACTGAAGACATATTCATAGTGAAGGAGATCTGAATAAATTAGTATAAAGTAAAGCATTTCAAAGATGTACTCAACTCTTGAAAAAGAAAGGAGGTGTTTAGACTTCAAGTAGAAGAGAGAATGAATTCTAAAGCACTTGCAATAAAGATAAAACAAAATTACAGCTACTGACTGAGAGTTATGGTGAGAGAGGTGGTTAATTGCTTTTTGGCAAGAGTAATGTTATGTGTAACGTCAATATTCTAAACTGATATAAATTGAAACTTTGTAGAAATATAAAAACTACTCTGAGATAAATTATCTTAACCTGTTAGGAGAACAATGACTGCTATAGCCTAGAAGTAAGCCACTAGCTTGCTTAAAGGCAAACCTGTTTCAAGTTGAAGCTATAGCAACTTCACTTAACTTATATCACATATGAATTTGAAAAAGCATAAACACCACAACTCACATTTCTCATTGACTCTAAGTCAACAGATGCTTTGAATACAGAAGAAGAAAAATTATTAAACCTGCATAAAATGATCCAATAAAAAGGCACAGAAATACAATTATTAAATGTCTCCTAACTTTATTTACATTATTTACAATTGACGGATATTTGTCCTCATCTTGTTTGTTGTTAACACAACGTTTCAGCTGATATACCCTCCAGCCTTCATCAGGTGTCTTGGGGAAATTTCGAACCTGAGTTCTCATTCCTAAGGTATTTTTCGATGTTGTTGTTATTATTATTATTATTATTATTCAGGTCACTGCTTGGAATTGAACTCGGAATCTTGGAGTTAGTAGCCCACGCTCTTAACCACTACGCCATATGCTACTAACCCCAAGATTCCAAGTTCGATTCCAGGCAGTGAGCTGAATAATAACAACAACATCGAAACAAGTAAAAGAATAAACCAAGCTAAATTTCTTCAATACATCAGGTAAACTTATGGGTGTTTTCAAGACAATAGAGAATGTCTATGTGAACAATTAGTCTGTGAAAAATAGCAACCAAATCTCTTATTTTACTGATTTTTTTATACCATAGATCTGCTCAATCAGAGCTAATGCATATATGAAAATTAGCAAGAAATTATAGGATCCAAAGATGACATTTACATCTGAAAATATATGGTATGAGAAAGGAAAATACACCACTACATAATCAAATTTCCATAAATGATAGAGAAACAATACAAAATACTCGTGGATAATCTAATGAGTAAGTTCAGCCTTTGACATCAACTTAAAATGTTCCCTTGGTGATCAGGAATCAAACCAGTTAAAATATAGAGCAGTTAAACATATACTTGAAATATGAAAACTATAGTCATAATAACAATTCATCTTAGACATTTAAAGCAACACAATTATTGAATCAGTGTCTAAAGTATTTTATCTAGATATTCACAAGATTTTAATGTCAACTTTTCCATGCTTGCCTGGGTCAAACAGAATTCATTTAAGTAGAATTTTCCTTTGGCCAGATATTTTCACAGAAGAGAAATACACACACACAAGTACATATATATGCATAAATATATCAAGAGAGTGGTTTAGTGGTTAGGGTGTTGCAATCACAATCACTAGATTGTAATTTAAATTCCTAGACCATGTGGTACATTACATTCTTGAGCAAAACACTTCATCTCATGTTGCTCTGTGATCACTTTGACACCTGACATATGGTACACAGTGTACTTGTTCAGACAATGTCGATTTAATGGAGAGAGTGAGCTAATGTATGGCATCAACATTTGATCACTATAAACAAATCTTTTGTGCAAATCGTTCAAGAAAAGCTGAGCACCCATATGTTGTCTTTGACAGGAGAATCCATCATGTGAGTGTGTGTGTCTATGTATTATATATATATATATATATATATTATATGATAGACTTTTTCAATTTCCATCTACCAAATACACACACCCATGTAACATATATGCATACATGTAAAATGTGTATATGCAGACATGGTTTCATGATCATGGAGGCATAGCTGTGTGGATGAGAACTTTGATTCCCAGTCATATAATTTCCTGTTCAGTCCTACTGCATAGCATTTGGGCCAACCAAAGATGTATGAGTGGATTTGGTGGATGGAAATTCAAAAGGTGTGTGTGCGTGAGTTTACATTTCCAATCGTTTCACTGAAAATTGCAACATATAAGTGGCGTTGTCAGTTCCCCTGTCAACAAGCCATCCCCTTACTTCATGCCTTCAAAGCCACATGAAGTAAGAGATCATTTAGTTTAAAAACAGGTAAAGATTAGCAATAGAAAGGTTATGAAACAATGTCTCAATAATATATTCATCCAACTCAAACAAAATGATATTATGTATGTATGTATGTATGTATGTGTATATATATATATATATATATATATATATATATATATATATATATATATATATATATGTGTGTGTGTGTGTGTGTGTGTGTGTGTGTGTGTGTGTGTGTATGTATATATATATATATATATATATATATATATATATATATATATATATAAAGAGAGAGGGAGAGAGATTATAAATATCAACAATATGGCAGGGGGAAATACTTCTAGGGGGCATTCTGTATAGTAAATTAAAATCTTGTAGTCTCTATGTGTAATAATAGTGAGTTGAAAACTTTGATCTATTAGGATTATCCAAGCAATTAAGGCAAAATTTCCTTGACAAGATGTTTAAAATTGAAAAACAAGCAGGAAGGTAGCTCCAATATGACCAGTTGACCATTCTTAATAGGTGATTAGTCACAATTTCCAGTTTCTTAATTTCACAAAATATCAGTTAGGAATCTTGAAGTTTAATTTCAAACCATACTCATGTTTCTCTTCAATTTAAATATTTTTATCACATCATACTTCCCATTCTGTTTCAAAACATTTGAGGAATCTTTTGTCGAGATATCTTCCATCTAGCTGTACCTAACTTTCTACATATTTATAGTTTTCCTAAATTTAATTCCTTTAGAACAAATGATTTTGGTGCATTTCCAGAAGTTTAAATTTTATTGGTTTCTATTTCAGTAGGAATCATTCACTGCAATTGTCAACTTAAAATTTAACCTTCTGTCACAAGTTTGCAAGCTAAGCATTAATCATAATGTATAAGGGGGGGGGGACTCAGTTAATGATAAAAACTAATGGAACCCGTAAGGAATAAAATACTTTGTTAGATTATAAAATAAAAAATCAATTTTGAATGTACCATCATACAAAACTAAAATTTCTACTCAGTGAAAACCTTGAATAGAACCTATAGTATGACCAAATAATCACAGATTTTGAATTAATGATACAGTAAGAGTGATTAATGAAAGTATAGAAGAAATGTTAATTGCAAATGTATACAAAAAGAATGCCAAAAAATCTTTCTCAAATTCATGAGAAGAGGAAATAAAGTGCTAAAAATAGAGAAAAATGTAAAACAAACTGTTTCAGTGAAAATTAAAGAAATTATTATTCTCTGTGTCTTGCATTTAATTAACACTTCAGCAAGTTATGAGTTGTTGAATAGATACAGTGGACTTCTTGAATAGACTTTCAGTATAGTAGTAAGTAACTGCAAGAATCATTTTAATACTCTACCATTTAGGAATAAACACACACTCCCAAGTTGACTTTTTTATTTTATTAGAAGAGTGTTAATCCTCCAATAACAAGTGCAGTAACTATTTAGATACTCCCTCAATAAAAAAGTTATTATGCATTCATTAAAGCAAATGTGGTATACTTGATGAAAAAAAATATAATAAAACAAAGAAAACAATTGTATAAAGCATATCAAAATATAGCTATAGTATAAATCAGGTGTTGTTCTACAGTTTGATATGAAAACTGGAGTGATAGGCCTAATGTGAAGCTTGGTTTAACACCACAAACTAGTCCTTTAGAAGAGTCTACTCTGTGGCAATTATGTGAACCAATTCTCTAGTCCAGGTATGAGCAACATTTTACAAGAAGTGGGTTGCATAAAACATGGCTCATTATCAGACAGGCCAAATTATCAACAAAAGAGAAGGTAATTTTTCACTAGGTGTGCCATTCAGAAACTCCCGCAGGCCACTGGTTGCCCATGACTACTCTAGCTTGAAGATAACTCAATATCTTGATATGCTGCTTCAATATATCAAGTTATCTTCCCTTTCCCACAAGTCTTGGAGAAGCTACAAAAAATAAAATCATCACTAATGTTTCTCCTCTGATCTAAATCTTGGTAAAAGAAGATAACTGCAAGGTAAGTATAGTATAAATCATTTACCAAATCCAAGAAATCAATGGTTTATAACAAATGTTATGCAAAGGTAAGTTTTCAAAATATCATATTATTTTAGATGGAGTAACAAATAACTGTCCATGTCTTGCCAATTACTAACCTTTTAATGAACAAATTTCTAATAGATGAGAACTTTCAAAATCAAATTTAGAACTTTGATAAAACACACTATGTTTCTTTAATGAACTAATGCTTGAAACTCAACACACACACACACACACACACACAGTCAGGTTAACAAAATGAACAGTCTCATGCAAACTGCAATATAAAAGATCAGAGTGATATTGTATATTGAAACAGAAAGGATATATACTTCTTGTGGTAGAGGAATTCAGAAAGGCAGACAAATTGCAAATCCCTTCAGGTAGATGACCCTCCTCAATCTGTAGAAAAGGAGTAGGTAGAAACTCCATAAGATGCACCCAGTGTAAGCTTTGGACACATAAAAGGTGCAGCAACATCAGAGGATGGTTAACAGGGAAACTAACTTTTGTATGTAGAAGGTGCACAGGTACAATAAACACTGAAAATAGACTCCATCAACTACCAAGGGGCAAGCTAGAGGTAGTAGATAGCTTCTGCTATCTAGGCGACCAAGTTAGTAGTGCAGGTGGATGCTCCAAGAGCATAGCTATGAGAATAAGATTAGGCTGGGCAAAGTTCAGAGAGCTCCTACCTCTGCTGGCAACAAAGGGCCTCTCTCTCAGAGTGAAAGGCAGATTGTTTGATGTGAACAGCCATGCTGCATGGCAGTGAAACATGGATTATGACAGTGGAGGACATGCGTAGACTTAACAGAGAAAATTTAGGCATAAGAGGAATCAGATATGGTGTGCAAGAAAGACAACTATGCTGGTATGGTCATGTGATGTGCATGGACGAGGACAGCCTTGTAAAGAAGTGCTGATCTCTAACTGTGAAGGGAAACTGTGGTAGAGGTAGACCCAGGACGACATGGGACGAGGTGGTGAAGCATGATCTTCAAACTTTGAGCTTTACAGAGGCAATGACTGGTGACATTCAGAGTAGACCTCACACATGGTTCCAGCAAGATGGGGCAACTGCTCATAGCACTAGAGAAATAATGCAGTTGCTGAAGCAGTGCTTTGGATAGAGAATAATCTCCTGCAACAGCAATGTCAATTGGGCCTGTCTGTAATGAAACCAAAGGAAATTGAAACAGAGCACTACTTCTCCAAATCGTTATTGTATGGTGTTTATGAAAACAAATGTCCACTGATAGTGAGAGCTATGAAGTTGTGTCAAGGAAAACAAGAAAACTCAAGAGAAAAAGATTACAACTACAACAAAATTGCGTTTGCTGTTTGGTTACCCTAGTGGTAACAGGACAAGTACTTTGGTTGAGAATTCTGACATAAAGAATAAAAAATTTCTCAATGTTTGAAGAATTCCTTTCCACTTGTGATATTTACCAGAGATACAGGCATGAATAGGCAGAAGCATGTCTGTGGTGTTAAGACGTTTATTTCTTAATTGCAGGGTTTCAGATTCAGTCCCATGATACGAGTATAGTTGGGGTAGCGAAAGAGTCCAAGTTTACTGACTGCTGAACAACTTTGTGGGGAGTCTCCATGACTGAGACCATCATGAATAATTTAAATGCAATGTATGTTGCTAAAAAAGCCTACATTGAAAGCGAATCTATTGATAAATTTAGAAGAACTTTTAGACAGCAAATAAGACCAGCTCTTGCTCAAAACAAGTACTGATCAAACATGGCAGAACACACAAGAGCATTTGATGCAAGATCATTTGTAAACTCACACAAGTTTAACAAAAATCAAATGAAGCTGACCAAGTGGGTATATTTGCAGAAGAGAATGATGTGATGGTGTTTATGAATAATATGACTTGTTAAAGTAGTCAAAACAATTGTGGTGAAAGAGGTCAGTTACTGATGAGAGATTAACGTCTAACTTCCCAAAACCGAGCCAAGAATAAACTGCGAACTGTTAGTGAATTAAGAAATGTGTGACCCTTTTGTTTAGAATTCTAGAGATTTTTGGGATCCTATCTTGAAATTGATGGGCCTGAAGGAGCTGCCTAAGAGGTTGCTTGTTTGTAATGGACATATCTGTTGAGCTGGTTAAGGAAAAGGAGTTTCCAAACTGGATTAAGAAGATATACACTGTTTTACCTAACAATGATCAAAGTAAGGTTACTACATAATAGGTTCGTACACAAAAACTTATTCAAGGTAATGTGGCTGTCAAGGCTAGACTTGCAGACAGAGGAATTCAAGATGAAGACGCTCAATATTTATAGTCATTTTAGCTGTAATTGTCCTTAGTGAGTGGTATTACAGTTCTCTAACAGCTTTCCTTCAAGGTAAAGAAATATACAGTCTTGTTTATCAGTTACCATCACCTGGGGCTAAAACTGAAAGCTTGATTCAAGGCCCTGGTTTCTAACTGTGAAAAATGAATTACATAAATTAGGGGTTAAGCTGTGACTAAGCTATTTTTACTTTCTATGGTAAAGGAAAGTTACACAGAAAATAGAACTCCAACATTTTTTACAGAGCCTTTTATTATTGATATCTAATCTACACTTGTTGCGAAGTTTGAAGAATCCTCAAGTTCTAATATGCTCAACTGGATATTCATAAAAAAAAAGCAATATTATATTTGTCAACCAGAACAAGTAGGTAGTGGATGATTTGAAGCCTGTTCTTATTCCAGCTTTACAAATTGGAAAAGAAGAAACTCAACCATGCTGAAACAACTTCATCGAGACAAACTCATGATAAACTGAATTGGACTGCCCCAAAAAACCAGATTTTAGCTTTGATATTAGTGAATTTAACTCATTTATGTAGAAGAGAAAAGTAGAATGTATAAAATAAGTTAACAAAATCATCAAGTAGAGATCACAAATCGTAATGATCTACACATACTAAAGCTCATAGCTGAGAATGATGTGCCTCTCACCAGCCTTGGGAATGGGCGTTTTAGAGTGGCAACATCATCTTCGCCATTAGAAGTAGAAGCGACTGCTTTTCCAAAAATTGGTCAAAAAAGAATGAGAGTTGTCAAAACAGTAGAAATTGTAGCAATGATGAAACCATATCAAAGTATGAATATTCTCCAAGACATTACTTTCTGAAGTGTTATATTCCAATGATTTATCAAGGATTCTAATGAGCTGAAAGTTGTGGAATACACAATTATATTCTCGCACCTCCACAGATCCTAGACAAAAAAAATTAAGAACTGAGACGGCTATTCTCAGGGAGATATTGAGTAAGAAAGAAATCAATGCGATCCTTTGGATTCTCAAGATTATCAATGTTTTGACTAAACGAGATGTCCTATCTTTCAAGATATTGAAGTATGTATAGTGATATGGAAAAATAACTCTTTGAAATTCTAAAGACTGCTCGCTTAATAAAAAGTAGGTGATGGGGGTACTGTAGGTGATGCATAGCTGTTTTCATTTAGTTTTATTTTCTTTATTTTTCTGTTTGGAGTTACTGCCCTTATATCTTGTACATTCCACCGGAGAAAGAGAGCACTGTATGTTGTTTCTGTTTAGTTGAAGCCATATTTTGTTTGAAACCAGTGGTGATATTGCAGAACTAATAGTCATTAAAAGATGTACATTAAACAGCAACATAGAAACAAAATTGTTGCTGAGAATTTGATACAGTACAGCTTAATTTGGGGCTAAAAATGAAAGCTTGATTCAAGGCTCTGGTTTCTAACTGTGAAAAATGAATTACATAAATTAGGGACTAAGATGTGACTAAGCTATTTTTACTTTTCTATATCAAACAGAAAGAGTTGTTTAGAGCAAAGGGTGGTAGACACCCTGCAGGTAATATTTTTTTGCTCGGTTGACTGAACAATTTAAGAATAAATCACTTGGGCAAAGGATACAAACTACTGAACTCTCAGCTGGATACTTTATGTCTTATCCACTTGGTCAGCTAAACACAAAAATGGGACACTTATGTATGAATTAAATACTGTAGACTATGCATAAGCAGTGAATACACTAATAAATTAGTTTCTTCAATAAATTATTTGTATTCAGTATGTGCACATACAAACATGCAAGTATATTAGACAGGCTGTTAAAAAGCAAACAATAATGACATGAATATTTAGCAAGAACATAATAAAAATTATGTATATTATCTAAAGTCTGTGTTGTCATTTGCTCAGATCACAAAATACTTATTACCCTAAATGCAGAGTCAACAAACTTAAAAAACAATCTCATGTGCATTATATTATCTTGGATAATAAAAAGAATGGATCTTTAAAGATCTTTTGTTTAGAATGAAACAATCTTAACAGAAATGTGCAGTCTCATTGAAATTTTTGAAATTTAAAACATTGTCAGCAAACATTAAAAAGCTATAAATATGTGGATAGAATAGATTATTGTTCAAATTATTTCTAAAATCTATTTATATCACATTATGTTGAATGTATATCTAAAAATTGTCTAATGTTTGATAATTCACTTACATAATTAAAATATGAAAGTTAATAAAACAATTTAATTTCTTGTTAGATTTTTATGAGAGTAGATATTTAAAAAAAGTATTTTAAAAATATTAATAAATAAATAAAAACAATCTAATAAACAGTGAAAGTAATGCTATTAACGTATGTCAACACCCAGGTATATTTGAAAATTACCCATGCCAACATCGTCTCCTTCATTGGACACGAAACTCAGCTTGCGAAGACTTATTGGGGCAAGCGAAAGCGAAATTGTGATGGCACCTGTTCCCAGCGTCGCCTTTCTGGCACTTGTGCCCGCGGCATGTCTAAGGACTTTCGAACGAGATCATTGCCAGTGCCCCTGGACTTTCTCTTGTGCAGGTGGCACATAAAATACACCATTTTGAGTGTGGCCGTTGCCAGTACCACCTGACTGGCCTTCGTAGGATTTTCGAGCGAGATCATTGCTAGTGCCCCTGGACTCTCTCTTGTGTGGGTGGCACATAAAATACACCATCTTGAGCGTGGCTGTTGCCAGTACCGCCTGACTGGCCTTCGTGCCGGTGACACGTAAAAGCACCCACTACACTCTCTGAGTGGTTGGCGTTAGGAAGGGCATCCAGCTGTAGAAACTCTGCCAAATCAGATTGGAGCCTGGTGCAGCCATCTGGTTTCACCAGTCCTCAGTCAAATCGTCCAACCCATGCTAGCATGGAAAGCGGACGTTAAACGACGACGACGATGATGATGATGAAATTTGGCTGAATTTTAAAGATTATGGTTGTTTCTTTAAAACAACCTTTTCATTAACTGCACAGATGCTATTTATCATTTTAAAAAGTTCATAACATCTAAAAATAAGAAACTTTTTATTTTCGTAATGTCTAAAAATGATTTCTTAAAAGAGCACAAACCAAGAAATTTTGGTACCTATTTTACCAAACTGGAAGGATGAAAAGCAAGGTCAACTTCGGTAGCATTTAAATGCGAATGATCATAAATAAACACTGTCTGCTCTTTAAAATATCTCCTTTTAAGTTTTACACAACTATTCTTATCCTTGATATTAATATCATTGAGTCTAACTCAACATCCTCATTATTTTGTAGGCTCGACAACAGCTAGGTCACAATCCCAACTATCATCTCCAGAGGACAATGACACCGGACTTAAAGCAACGACTTTTACTATAAATAGTGATTTATGATTCATAATATATCCTTGTCATATCATGAAAAAGTGATACGGAAATTAGTCACTTTTTAAAATTATCAACATATTTGTCCTTGGTTTTTATTTTATTTTTTGAAAATTAAAAAAAATTGTGTTTTTTTTCCCAAAATTGAATAAGAGAAGTAAAAACAAGGGAACCATAATGTGTTTTTGATATTACATCTGTCAGAAATTTTATTCAAATTATGATAAATGTTATCTTTTAACATTTTATTTGTTTCAACAGTTGTTTGTCAGGCCAGAACAACATTTTGTTCTAGCCTGATAAATAACAATTTCAGATTTCAAAATTCTTTGTTTGTGCATTCTTATATAACTAAAATGATTTTGACACCAGTAGTGGTGGCCACAATGGATTTATCATCATCATCATCATCCTCATCCTTATCACCATTTTAGTAACCACTTTTTTATGCTTACTTGACTCAGATGAAATTCACTAAGGCAGATTTTTTTTTTTACTGCCAAATGTTCTTCCTGTTGCCAACTCTCACCTAATCCCAAGCAAGGTAATGTTTCCCACTGTCCTTTAAATATGGACAGCACATTAATTGGACTTGATTTCAAAGAAAACTGCAAGTGAACCACATAAGTTGTATGAGTGATGTTTGTTTACAATTAGCATTAAATGTTAAGAAGTGGACATGAAACATACACACACACACACACACACACACAACAGATTTCATTCAATTAAATGCTCCATTAGAAATTGGTTATTTAACTATAAATATAATACGAAATAAAAGAATGTGTGTCATCTCTCTTTTGACTAGAAGCTGAATTTGAATAGACCGACAAAGCAAAACACTGAAATGTAGTGAAAATTGAATATGAGCATGCAAAGTAAGTTTAATCATTGTTAGATAATGAATCTATGCAAAGGTATCATAATAACTGACTTAGTAAGTGTTGCAGTTAGAAGTTTTCCTAAAGAAAAAAATAGATAAAAAATACAGTGAGGAACCTATCATAATTAGGCCAGCTTGAAAAAGAAATATATGGAAATAGTTATGAATCATGAAACTGAGTTGGAAGTACTTGACTAAAAGACCTGGTACAATACCTGGACCAATTCTTTGGTACAATACCTGGACTCAGAAGCATGTTTATAATGGTGTATATAGGTAAAAAGTAATAAGTATTTTATTTCCACTGTGTAACTTTTATTTCTTTCAGTTTTGAATACATAGCTATATCTCAATGACAGAGAATGTTATTTATTTCATTCATAAAACAATGGTTATACACTAGCAGGTTATAATAAAATAAAGTAATATTTTGTTTTTAAAAAAAAGACTTAATGAAAAAGTCATATTTTAGAACATATTCAGTTTTTCAATGATTAACTTTACTTCCACTATAAGATTTAACTCTCAATGTTCTGTAGTGATGAAATGCAGTCAACTCTATAACATGAATTTGGATGAAATTTGCTAATACAATATAATGATTGTAAGGTGCACATTGTGAATGAGGTTTTTTTTAACCTGCCCAGGTAAGTTGATTGTACATTGGTGTTTTTCTATATATTTACAAGACATCAATTATTGGCCAATGATTTCTTGTCTCCAAGCTGAAGTTGTGCTCCACTTAGTCTATGTAACTTTGAAGTTGGACAAATACCATTAGAAAAAACATTGCGATATACTTTCACCTTCAATTAAAGACTTTCTGAAAAGGCTTAACAAATTAGTGTTATTTACTCTTGTTACTCTCATTATAAACTCACCAGTATGCAGAGACTTCACATTTAAAATATATCCTTACTGTTCACAAATGAAAGCATTGAGGCAATGAACAACAACTTGACATCTTCACTCCTGCTTAGAAGCAATAAATCCTTATTTAAATTCTATGTTAGTGTGTACACATAATATTGAAACGTTACTCTAATCCAAACTCTCTTTCATTAACTCATTAATGTATAAATAATAAAGATACCACTAATAAATAATACTGTTCTTCAGCTCTTGAGGTATTAACCACAGTTATGCTCCAAAATTAAAGGAAAAAGAATTTGAAGAAATTCACCTGATAAAACATAAAAATAAACACACATGCTGTAAACAGGAAGTTAATTCTAAAATGAGGTAAAATTTAGTTTCTGACATAGAAGAGGGCTTCTTTTTCTTCATCCTCCCCCTCCTCCTCCTCCTTTAGTGTCTGTTTTCCATTCTGGTATGGGTTGGGCAGTTTGACCAGAACTGACAAGCTAGAGAGCTACACCAGACTTCAGACTCTATGGCTAGATGCCCTTCTGAATGCCAACCACTTTACGGAATGTGCTGGGTGCTTTTACATGGCACCAGCACAGGACTCTTGCAAGCTAATCCTCTTCACAAGGAGCAGGGTGGCTCTTAACACTTTTGCTGTTGAGTACAAGTCTTCTTGAGTACTTACAGTTTTCAATCCCAGACTACAACACTATTTGAAGTGCAATTATATGTAGTTTTGGACTT
>NC_142947.1:19119273-19139273 GCF_046866305.1 Octopus bimaculoides
TTGCTGTCTCACAAAAAGCATCATTTACAAGTGTACAGTATCAACTGCCAACTGTAACTACATATATATTGGCTCATGTAGCACAACCTTCAAAGCTAGAGGGAGCAACCACTACTCCAGTTTCAAGTCTCTAACAAAATCCAACAGCACATCGTTGTCTTAGCTTATCAATAAACTAAAGATTGATTCAACTCCTTACACTCTCAACTGGTCCATAATCACCCATGTCAAACCATACAGCAGCTATAATAACAAGTGTGATCTCTACATAGCTGAGGTCTTAGCTATTTTGCAATCCATAGATTGTCTTAATGAATGCAGCAGTATAATTTTTACCTGCAAACATCGATCACTAAATCTATTCTCTAAATACAAATAACAACCCTACCCTGCTTTTTCCCCCCTAACCTTCATAAATTTTCCCTCTTATTTACTCTCACTACCACTATATGTTAAACCAACACTATATCTTCCCTTTAATTCCCTTTTGTCATTTATATACTTCTCTCTGTATCTTTCCTTTACCTTTCATAACATTTTTTTTTCTCTTATTCTTCCCTTAAATTCTTTATTGTCACTTACTTCTTCTCTCTGTATTTTTACCTACCATTTATAAAAATTTTTTCTCTTATTTCACTTGCCTCTTGTAAGCTTACAAATACACACAGCAACATACACCTCCACTACTTCATACTCACCACACACAATATACACTCCTTAAATGATTGCTAGTAGTAGCTGCCATGGTTCTTGCCCATTTTATCTTGGTTTCTTCATGCATACCTTTTCTCCTCCTTGACCAAAAATATTTCCCCACCCTCTCCCCTCCACATCTTTTATTCAAATACCACTCTCCTTGCTAATTCCTGTGATTCAGCCCTATTGAATACTACTGGTCAAATGACAATTTGCTTAAATTCCTCTTTCTTCTCACCACCTTATGTTTTTTCTTTTTCCTTCTTTTAATCATAATTCCTCTCTACATTTATATTCTCCACTCCTATTGTGCTCTTGACGCATTCTGATTGAATCTTCTATGTGTTAATATGTACCTCCTTGTGACAATGTAAACTTTCATTCAATCAAGATATCTTTGGCCTGAAGAATAGCCTGCAGTATACACCTTGCTTTACCACTATGAAACATATGTAACCTGGATCTTATTTACTCCATTCCTTAACTCTTATACATACATACATACATACATATATATATATATATATATATATATATATATATATATATATATATATATATAGAATAATAATAAATGGAGCAAAACGCATATAAACAATTGCTCTATTTATTATTATTCTTCATATCTACTCAAAATACATCACTTGGTATTTCTACCTATAAAACGGGTGTGATATCCTAGTTTTTGTGTGATTTTTGCTACCCATGGTAACTATTAACATATTTACATTGTCAAAGTTTCTTCAACCAAGATAATATTAATATATACATAAATTCATATATATCTTAATATATAAAGCTGAAGTTGTGTGTCTGTGTGAAGCCTTTTAAAAAGTTTATAGAAATCCACATTTTCCACTTTTTCGTAAACATTTTTACATCAATGGAATTTTCTCGATCTGAACTTTCCAGTGCAGTAATTAGATTTTTAAAATTCCGTTTACTTTGTGTGATTTAAGGGAGATTTGGCTGTTGTTTCTAGCAACTTTTATATTTCTTCCCTTCTACCTGGGACAGCGTTCTTACACACGCGCTCAACAGAGAGAGAAAGTGATACATACAACGTCATAGATTAAACTTTCTTCTCAGTATTCTTTACCTATTTTTCATAACATAGATACGTAAAAACACACACAACCACACATACGTAATCTGTGACAACAACATACACATTGCTCCCGTTCTTTATCTCCCCCTCTTCCTCTCTCGCTCATGAAAACGCATACACATGCAAGTAAACACAATCATTCACGTTCGTCAATGTGGCATAACTACAGAGTTGTACCCACCGACTTTGGAAGGTCATAACTTTCAGAAAAATGAATATCTTTTAATGAAATTTTCTATGCATATATTATTTATTATGTAGATTCCGAATATACAAAAATTTTCAGTGAAAGTGTTTTGGGAGGAGGGTGGGGGACAATTTTCGGAAGTTCCACTTAAATTCCTCTTAACTTCCAGGAAAATGAATATTTTTTCGTTAAATTTTCTACAAATATACCTTGATGTATGTACATTTCGAGCATGTAGGAATTTTGAAGGAAACAACTGCAGGTTATTTTTGAGAAGTGTTCCCCACTCAGTGGTGTTTCGGAGCAAGTCGTCCATATTTGTTTAATTTTTCTCTATTATGTGCGTAAGTGCATCTATAGATTTCTAATGAAGTAATAGGCAATGAAGAGAAGCCGTCATAAGAAAACTTTTAACTACCTCTAGCCCTTTCTCCCCCTCTCCCTACCTCTTGCTCTCTCAAACGCATACAAGTACACAATCATTCAGTAAAATATAACTCATGTTCGTCGATATTTTGTAAATATACCACGATTTTCACTAGGGTGTTAGGGTCAGGGTTAGGGTTTAGGATTAGTGTTACAGTTTTAGGGTCAGGGTTAGGGTTTTAGGGTTGGGGTTTAGGGTTAATGTTAGGGTTAGTGTTAGGATTAGGGTTGGGTAATCGTGCGGGTGTTAATCTGAAAAATTACCGAAATGTGAAAACTACCCACCCTGCCATCTATTATAACTTTTGTTGTTCTGTTTAATATATACATAGATTATGCCTCCAAAGAAGAGAGCTTGCTGGGGAAAGGAAGCAACCGGTTTAAAATGACATTCCAGAAGCTACTTTGAACATAATGCAAAATGGTGCATCAACATCTGCCCAATCTGATAGAATTCTGGCAAAACTGTGTACCAACAGATCGCCAGCAATTGCTTCATCAGAAATTGCCGTCCTAGCTCCTGCGAAAAGGGATTACCCTGCAATCAGGGCAGCGCAAAAAGTTGTTTTCACAAGCATTTCTATAGCCAATTAGACGGATGAAATTTACATACGCTTAATAATGTTACGCTTAATAATTTTACGCAAAACAGCCTTCAAACTTTCCCTATTAATTTCATCGTCTTTTGAATTATGAACATATTTACATCATAAGGGTTTTTTCGTTGTAAGGCTTTCTTTTTTAGTTGATTTTCACCTAGCAAGACTTATCGTAGATGGCGTAATAAGTCACACCCGGACAAGGTCGGGTTATACTGCTAGTGATAATATAAAAATATGAAAAATAAAAAAGATATTATATGGTTAATTATTCCGTATTGGGATCAAGTTATGACTAATATTATTAAGGAGACACTTAAAATAGTAAAAATCGTTTTTAAAAAGGACAATAGTTATTCAAATATAGTTTCCAATAAAACCATAAGACTGGCACTGAAGTAATTTTACATTTAGTAAAATGAAGTATTGAACCTCTAACTCCTGAATCAAATAACCACACAATTTTATTTCTAAAGCACTTGAATAGACTATATAAATAATTTTTTTTTAAATAAATAAAAGATAAAAAATAATGCAATAATTTAAATAAAATAAATATATGAATTAAATATTACTAAAATTATATAAGAACAAATTATATATACTTCCCAATATAGGTAAATTTGAAAATAATAATAGAGGATAATTTAAAATTAAAACTATGTATAGTGTAATTACCTCCCTTGGTACTAATCACTTATAAATACCCATAGTTCCCTGCTATCTTCTTCCTCAAATCACCATTTTAGTACCAGCAAAAAAGGAAGATATGTATTTGAATTTTTCTTGTTATATATCACATTTAAATACAGACATTTTTATTCTGATGTTTAATCTTATATCTCACATTCTGTATTTGACATATACTTGATTTTACATGATTGATATATATGCTAATTCATATTTATAATGTATAATATATAAATTTTAATTCTTAATATTACAAAGTATAATTTTTATTCTTAATTTTTAATTCTTAATTTTTAATCTTTAATGTAAAAGGGATGTAAAATTAGATATATAATATTTTGAAATAGAACCTGAAGATGTGTTGGAAAGATTGTAAATCTGATGATTTCATATATGTATTTATATATGTATATATATGGGTATACAGTTGTGTATATTGTAATCTTCCAATACTGAAACACATGTAGTTCCTAAATATAAGTATTAACTAAAGTAAGATATAATTAATGAAGTATATTATATACCCTACTGGTAATCTATACATATATAAAAATGAGAATTTATGTCTGTGTGTGTGTGTGTGTCTGTGTGAATCCCTAAAACTCCAGAACTACACAACCAATTTCATTCAAATTTTACACATGCCTTACTTAGGGTCACGGTTGTGTTTTAGTAAAAAAAAAATGTTAACTTCTTGCATACTTCCAGCCCAGAGCAACATCATATCTCCTCCACTATTTAAGTATTACGTGTCAAAAGTGAAACAAAAACACTCATGTCATTCGAACCGGAATCTCAAAAACATTGTTATTATTAAATTTATGCATTTCTAATCAATTTAGAGATATTTGTTATCGAGTTGCAGATTTTTAACAATGCATTTGGTGATTATTTGCTTTATTTCTTGGGCAAAATTTACAACTTAGAATAAAAGAATAAAATTATTATTTCATTCAAAAATTGATGAGCTTTGTTTTTAGTGATGACTTGAAATGGTAAATATTTTTTCTAACTGTATTTGCTTGAAAAAGCATACTTTTCTTTATATTAAGCAATTCATTATAATTACTTTTACGATGTGCCTAAATATGCAGAATGAAGCAGGACAGAATAGTTAACAGCATTTCATCCAATTTTACATTCTGAGATCAAATTCTGCCGAGGCTGAATTCTCCTTTCATTTTTCCAGAGTCGATAAGATAAGTACCAGTTGAAAACTGGGGTTGATGTAATCAACTTATATCATCCTCTGAAATTGCTGACCATGTATCAAAATTTGAAACCAATATTGAATGAACTTCATTCAAAATACAGAAAAATATTACAAGTGGATAAAGTATGAAATGTTTGATGACTTATTAAGTAAAACAAGATAAACTCTTTAAAATTTCATGTGAAAATATCTGTAGTTAAGTTTAATTTTATCTCTGGGAAACAAATTCAACAAATAAGATTCATAGTGAAAGAAAATTGCAAAAATGATTGTTTTTCAAATTTGTTTTGTATAACAAATTCAGAATGGAAACATTGCTAATCAGAACATCAATTTCATAAAATCCAAATCTAGCTATATTAGTAAATACATAAATAATAGAGCTATTAAATTAACTTTTAAAGCACATTAGTTTTGGTTTTATACTGTATACATGAAAAATATATGGTTTAAATATTTATAGATATCCAAAGAGATTTTTTAAAAACTATGCGCAGGAGTGGTTGTGTACTAAGTCGCTTGCTTACCAACCACATGGTTCTGGGTTCAGTCCAACTGCATGGCATCTTGGGCAAATGTCTTCTACTATAGCCTCGGACCAACGAAAGCCTAGTGAGTGGATTTGGTAGATGGAAACTGAAAGAAGTCCATTGTGTGTGTGTGTGTGTGTGTGTGTGTGTGTGTGTGTGTGTGTGTGTGTGTGTGTATATATATATATATATATATATATGTTTATACTTGTGTGTCTGTGTTTGTCCCCCCACCATTGCTTGACAACCTATGTTGGTGTATTTACATCCCTGTAACATAGCAGTTTGGCAAAAAAAAACTGATAGAATAAGCACTAGGCTTACAAAGAATAAGTCCTGGGGTCGATTTGTTTGATTAAAGGTGGTGCTCCAGCATGGCCGCAGTCAAATGACTGAAACAAATAAAAAAAAGTTTTTGAAATGGAGAAAACTTTTGACATAGTCTCCCGATCCCTTATCTGGTAGTCAATGCAGAAACTAGGGATAGACGAGCAGTTGGCAAGAACCATACAAGCCTTGTACAGAGACGCTACCAGTAAGGTGAGGGTGAACGAGTACAGTGAAGAATTCAAGGTACAAGTAGGGGTTCACCAAGGATCGGTGCTCAGCCCCCTCTTGATCATCATAGTCCTCCAGGTAATAACAAAAGAATTCAAGACAGGCTGTCCCTGGGAGATCCTCTATGTTGATGACCTTGTTCTTATAGCTGAATCACAACCAGAACTAGAGAAGTTCCAGGTATGGAAGCAAGGTCTAGAATCAAAGGGCTTTAGAGTTAACCTAGCAAAAACCAAAGTCATATTAAGTAGGAAGACAAACAAATTGCAAATCCCTTCAGGTAGATGGCCCTGCTCAATCTGTAGAAAAGGAGTAGGTGGAAACTCCATAAGATGCACCCAGTGTAAGCTTTGGACACATAAAAAGTGCAGCAACATCAGAGGAAGGTTAACAGGGAAACTAACTTTTGTATGTAGAAGGTGCACAGGTACAATAAACACTGCAAATGCGTAGAAAACAAACTATCAACTGCCAGTGGGGCAAGCTAGAGGTAGTAGATAGCTTATGTTATCTAGGCAACCAAGTTAGTAGTGCAGGTGGATGCTCCGATAGCATAGCTGTAGAACAAGATTAGGCTGGGCAAAGTTCAGAGAGCTCCTACCTCTGCTGGCAACAAAGGACCTCTCTCTCAAAGTGAAAGGTAGATTGTTTGATGCCTATGTATGAACAGCTATGCTGCATGGCAGTGAAACATGGGCTATGACAGTCGAGGGCATGCATAGGCTTGAAAGAAATGAAGCCAGTATGCTTTGCTGGATGTGCAATGCCAGTGTGCATGTTTAAGAGAGTGTAAGCATCTTGAGAGAAAAGTTAGGGATTAGAGGAATCAGATGTGGTGTGCAAGAGAGACAACTGCAATGGTATGGTCATGTAATATGTATGGACGAGGACAGCCTTGTAAAGAAGTGCCAATCTCTAACTGTGGAGGGAACCTGTGGTAGAGGTTGGCCCAGGAAGACATGGGATGAGGTGGTGAAGCATGATCTTTAAACTTTGAGCTTTACAGAGGCAATGACTGGTGGCTGAAACCTTTGGCGATGTGCTGCGCTCAAAAGGACCCGTCAAGCCAAGTGCACCTGTGCTGGTGGTATGCAAAGAACATCTTTTTGAATGTTGAGCCTCACGGAGGCAAAGTGGCTGAGTTCCTCTCGAGTGTTGGGCCTGATGGAAGTAAAGTGGTTGAGTTCCTTTTGAGCATTGGGCCTCATGGAGGCAAAGTGGCTGAGTTCCTTTCAAGTGTTGGGCCTCACAGAGGCAATGACCAAGACCTTTGGCATTATGTCGTGCTTGAGAAGAAGACCCATCAAGCTGAGCGAAATTGCAGTCATAGCAGATACTGGTGTCACACAAATTGACACCCTTGTCAGTGGCACACAAGTATGTGCCTGGTGTCACGCAAATGGCACATAAAGGCACCCATTACACTCTCAGAGTGATCTGCATTAGGAAGGGCATCCAGCCGTAGAAAGCCATGCCAAATCAGACTGGAGTCTAGTGCAGCCTCCCAGCATGCCAGCCCAGTTAAACCGTCCAACTCATGCCAGCATGGACAACAGACATTAAAGAAGAAGAAGAAGAAGAAGAAGAAGGCGGCGACGACGACGACGACGATGATGATGATGATGTCTTCATTATTTGATATAAAGTTCACAAAAGTTTCACATTTATGACTGAAAGGTTATTTTGTATTCAGTTTGAAAGGTTTAAACATTTGAATTTCTGGTCAAAGATGTTGCAAATATTTAAATTAACAAAATCTTTTTATATCTAATTGTTTCAGAACTAATTCCCATCCTAACTCGAACTACATTATTTTGCACAAAGAAAAGACTAGAATTCAAAAATAAATCTGAATCACCCCTCAAAAAATATATTTAATCCAAATAATACAAGTAGAAATTAAGAAGTAACATTAATTTTTTAAAATTAGCAACTATGTGTAAACAATAGGCTTAAAGGAAAATTACTCTATATTTGTCTAATTATATAATAGTAATAATAATAATAATAATAGTAATACTAAAGCTTATACATGTAATTGAAAATGCAGTCATTAATGAAAGTGCTAAGTCCTCTTGTAAGGTAACATTAGATGAAATGATTCAGCGACAAGAACTCTATCTTTCTACTATAAAACTGCGCAGCTGTATTGAATAGCTTGAAGTAAAGATCCAAACATACCAAATCAAAGTTTTTATGCAAATGAAGATGCAGTACTTCATTATATATCAAAATTATGTTATCAATTTATCTGTCTATGCTAAGAAGCCACAATCTGTGTGTCTCTCAAGCAGAAACAGATATTTTGATAACATTTGCTTTTCCAGATAAGGCGTCAAGTCTTATTCCCAACCTTCTATCACATAACATAATCTATACTATAATAAAGAAAACTGCTTATCAATTAGTTTACAGTATGTAGTGTTTGTAAAAGAAAGTAATTTTAAAGTCTCTACTGTCTAGAAATTTTTTTAAAATTCTAATTCTAATATGTATCTGTTAATCAAAATTTTTATCAAAACCTGATTTTCAATATCCTTTTATTATTAAAGATCTCAACAACAGAAAACAAATTTGAATTTACAGCAGCATAGTGTTTTTTAACACTGCATGATATGTGTTCCTTTTTGTCTTCAAAACGATCCATTTCTCAACTGTATTGTGACTTGCAATAAAAAGTGGATTTTGTACAATGATAAAAAATGTTCTTCGCAGTGGTTGGACCAAAATGAAGCACCGAAAGCCTTCCTTAAACCTAAGTTTTTCAAAAAGAAGGTTATGGTAATTGTTTGCTGGTGTACTGCTGGACTCATCTGCTATAACTTCTTAAAACCCAGAAAAGCATTACTGTGGAAACATATTGCCATGAAATTGCCAAAATGAACGAAAAACTGCTACTCCTCCATCCCAGACTGGTCAACAGAAGAGGATCAGTTATTCTTCATGACAATACTCGACCACACTTTTCTCTAATGACACTCCAGAAGTTGAAGGAACTTGGCTATGAAGTTCTTCCCCACCGAGCTTATTCCTCAGACCTTTCTCCTATGGACTACTACTGAAACTGAAAGAAGCCCGTCGTATATATGTATATGTATATGTATATATATATATATATATATATATATATATGTGTGTGTGTGTGTGTGTGTGTGTATCTGTTTGTGTGTCTGTGTTTGTCCCCCCTCCCCAACATCGCTTGACAACCGATGCTGGTGTATTTACATCCCCATAACTTAGCGATTCGGCAAAAGAGATTGATAGAATAAGTCCTGGGGTCGATTTGCTCGACTAAAGGCGGTGCTCAATCATGGCCACAGTCAAATTGCTGAAACAAGTAAAAGAGTATATATTTCCCAGATTCGTAATTTTTGTATTTTTCAATGAGGATAAAAAAAAAAATTAGAAATTAAGGTACGGGGGGGAATTCAAAATTTTGAAAACATGATTTCTGGGCAAAATCATATTAACCCCTTTTATACAATGAAAGAATATATATATAGTTTATGATTCTTCTTAAGAACAGAAAGTACTTTTATGCAAACCCATGCAGATTGTACTCTCCCCCACTTCACTTTTAAACAAACAATAACTTTCATTATGCTTGTAATCCAGTTCACTATATTTCAGCTATGCCAATTCTGCCCATAAGAAAGGAACAAATAATACAATGTGACTGTAGGTCATAACATCCGATCAACACCAGGATTCATGGGAAGAAAACAACTGAAAAAACAAGCTGTAGCTTTGAAGTGACAGTAGCATGAGCTGAAAGTGCCAAAAACGCCTTTCACAATGTTCATGGGTACAGCCCAAATAAACTTGTTTTTGGAAGAAATATTAATCTACCTTCCTTTCTAAATGTTAAACTTACTGCATTACAAGGTATATCCACTAATAAAATTGTAGCATATAACTTGCATGGTGAGCACGCTGCTAAAATGGTGTTCATAGAGGGTGAGTCTTCAAAGAAATTAAGACATGCTTTTACCACCAATTTAGGAAAAGTATGGAACAGTCTACAAAATGGTGATGTTTCTTTATAAAATATATGAGTGTGATAGATAGCTTGATCTAGGAACTGTCATAGGTTGACAGCATAAACAACTGCTTGCTAAACATGGTGGTACATATGTAAGAGTGCATCCATCTCATTTGGTACTATCCTGAAGCATATGAAAGGTCTTCAGAAGATAAGAATAGTGATCTTGTTACCCCTTAAATGGATATAATGATATTTCCAGAAAATCTATTTATGAGGAGAGTTATATGGATTTCAAACTGAAAATACCAAATACCTGAACATGTTGAAAAACAGCAAATAATGAGAACAAGAAATAGGCCACCTAAATAAAAAAATTTCCAAAAATGATTATGTTTCTCAAACCAGTACAGACTATTGATGAGGATCTGCAATGGAGAAGATTGAATATAATGAGTAGGGGAGGTAAAGCAACAGGTAAAAATAAATGTTTAGTGAATGTGGCATAAGGTGAGCCATTTTGGTTGGATTTTGAGCTTGGAGTACCTGAATGGTGAGCTAAAGAAGATAAACAAAGAAAAGAAGCACTTCTTAGATAAAAGAAAATGGTTTCTTCCTCCTCAAATACTGACTTGGATAAAGCAAAGAAAAGGTAACTTCCAAGTCGAATTGAGAACCAATTTTATATGCAGGAACCTTATCAAGGTTAACCCAAGATATCCACAAGATGGATTTATACAAATAAAATGTCAAGTGATAAACAAACTTGTAAAGCTACGCTTGTGACAGGAGACTTTTGGGGTAAATACTAAAAATTACTTCTTCTGCACATTCAAAAGTGAGCCTATGTATAGTATAACATGAGTAATCATGGCATCTCATGGCTGGGTTGCAAATCAATGGATATCAAGACTGCATTTTTACAGAACAAGAAATTAGATGATTAGTTTGCTTAGATCCTCCTCAGGAAACCAATGTACTTCCAGGTTACAGATGGAAACTTAAAATGTTTATATGGCTTAACTGATAATTCAAGAGCTTGGTATCTAATGATTAGAGAGGAATCAGTGAAGTTAAAAGCAGTCATCTCAAAATATGATCAGGCAATATTTACATGGTACTGTTGAAATTGCTTAATATCATTGCTATTCATGTTGTTGACTGTGCTTTAATTAAAATTAAAGAAGTAACAGAATTTTAGTATACTGGATTAAAATATTAAAAAGAATGAAGAGTAATGTTAAATTTGGACAGGACAAATATGTAAAGAAATTGAAATCTATTTCAAAGGAAAATAACGACCCTAGAGGACAGAATATCAACTATAAAGATTACAGATATTAGGCCACTGATAAGTCAACTAAATTACTTAGTCACACAAAGAAAACCAGATTTGAGTTATATTCATGAGTTAAGTTCCATTCTAAAACAGGAAAAAAATTGAGTATATTAAACAAGTAAAAACAGTAAAGAAAGCAATGAAGGAACAACCTCATATAGTTATTCCAGAGTAGGGCAATTTTGATTGTTTATAAATAATGGCATACAATGATACCTCATTTTTCAAGCTGAAAATGGGGATCACAAGAAAGCTACATTAACCTTTTGATTATAGAAGAATTGTCCAAAGTATTCCAGCTGCAGAAACATGTTTTTTTTAATTAAAAAATGTTACTGGAATTGTAACAGTTCAAGGACAATAGCGTAAATATAAAAATAGCTTGCAAAACCAACAATTCTTACATCTATGCGAGAAAGGATAAGCAAAAAGGAAATTGAAAAGGTCTTATGGATTCAAACAAATATACAAATTGTTAACTCCTTTACATAAGAAGGGAGACCATCCTTTGAAATGTTTTAGTTTATAACAGAGCCTAAGGAATCTTCAGAATAACTGTTAAAGTTAAATTCTTTTCTTATTTTTCTTAAAATCCAAAACCTTGTATTAGCATGAACACACAACTGCCAGGCACCCGTAAAGACCAAACGTAAATAATAATAATAATAATAATAATAATAATAATAAAAAGAAATGTATTGTCAATATTTGAAGGGAGATTATTCATCCCTTAATGAGAAAAAATTATCCCTAATTACCAGAGGAGTGAGGAGGCGACAGTAGAGAAACAGGAAATGCAGGTGGATATGTTTGTTGATGAGTTGATTCTTTTATAAAATGATAGAAAGCTTTTGCTGTACCTGAAAGTATTGATTTTTTTTTTCAAATTTAACATTACAAAGAATGATATTGGAGGAAAAGTAGATGGCAGATGCTTTCTTTCTTGATTAATAATAATTTTTCACAGTGACCAAAGTCTAGTCATGGGAGGGGATGTAATCGATTAAAGCAACTATAATTGATGTCAGAATTTGACTGGCATTTATATAAAACACACACACACACACGCACACGCACACGCACACACACACAGTCTTGTGTGTAAGTATGTACTGTCTGAATATTTGTGCACGTGTGCATTATTAGAAGGTATGTATGTGTTTTATATTTATTGTATCTGTATGTATGTATATATCTTTCAATGACAACACGTTTCTTTTCCATGCTGATGTAATAAGGAACAAAAACCTTGTTTTAAAGGTTGCAGAGACCAGAAATATACTGGAACATATTTTTGACAAAACAGAGTATTTTAAAAGTTCAAACATTTTATCATGACAATATATTGTTTTCCCTAAAATTGTGGAACATACAGAGACTTCATACATTGACATACAAAATATAATTGGCCTTAATTACTTCGCCAATAATACTTACATGGAAAAAGACCTCTTTGTCAGTATGGTAATAACTCAAATGATATAAATACTGAAACCCTAAAACAATCTACAAGCCAAAAATTCTCATGAACAATTTCTCCAGAGAACTATTTAGTTTTATTCACTTATAGACAACTGGGGAAAATTGTAGTAATAAACAGACGTATCTGTTCAATGTTAAAAGTTATTTCAAAGTTAATTCAAATAGAGTTACAAAATAAATAATAAACAAAACATCATAATAAATCGTATGAAAATATTTTAATCACTGTTATATTTGGTGTAAGATATTTGTACTTTAAGAAACATGTAACTAAGTAAAATTAGCTGAAACTTTATTACCTACCTTCCTCATAACTAGAATACCATTCAATATTCCTGATAGAGATTACCTGCTAAAAACCACATGTTTATACTAACACTCCAACAAATAACATTGCTAGACAATATTGTCTCTACCTCAATGATATATAATATTAGAATTAACTGTAATTTAAAGCAAGGAATTAATGCTTTCAGCTGAGACAGATATTGAAAATTACAAATTTTTCTAAATTTATAATTTTAGTATATAAGTGGTTGAGTATCAATGAAGAAATATATTTTTAGTTCAATTAAGAGATAATATTTTTTTATGATATTAAATTTTTCAGACTATTATCTTTATCTTTCCCACTTATTAGAAAAACATTTTGATGCTTAATATTTCAATTTATGAGTAAATACATAAACATATTGAATTTCAATTTCTAGTGGTATGAAAAGATTTGAATTATCATAAGTTTGCTAAATCCTGTTTCTAGATTCCAATTTACAAAGTCAATGCTTATGCTGCCAATATTCTTCAAACAATTTCTCTAATGGAAATTATTTTACATACATCTGAACGGCAAGAAATTTAACAGCATTATATTGACAAATATTTTAAGCCTATTTCTTCATAATACCACTTTCATAGTTCATCAAATTTCAATAATTGCATAAATTCATGGTAAATTCTTTTCCTTATATTAATTACTCAACTATGAAGTATTTTCATTTATTGGACTGAAACAGTAATAATTTTCAAAACTTTTATAAAACCAAGTTTCAGAACAGAAGCTTAGCCAATAAAGGCAAAAATCAATTTCTGATAGATATGATATAAGAATAAAATAGGTGACCAACCAAAATAAATGCATAAATAATACAAAGTATTTGACATCGTTACCAATATCTTTAATATGCATGCATGTATGTGTGTGTGTGTGTGTGTGTGTGTGTGTGTGTGTGTGTGTGTGTGTGTGTAAATATATATATGTGCGCGCGTGCGCACACAAAGCACTCAATGAAAGGGCATCCAGTTATAGAAACTACAACTATACCAAAGCAGACATTGTAGCTTAGTGCAATCCTCTGGCTCACTGACTCCTATCAAACTGTCCAATGCATACCAGCATGGAAAATGGATGCTAAATGATGAAAGATTATATACTGTACCTATTTTTGATTCCCCCACCCCCCACCCCCGAGACTTTTAAACTTAGATTAGGAGCGTGTATAAGAATAAAATGTTACTCATTTTACCAATCACCAATCACATGTTCATGGCTATAGCCAGGATGGCATGATCAGACATTGGTTATATGTACTGTCCAAGCAAAATGATATCTCACAAAGAGGTTAGATTGCTAAAATAACGTTGCATTGTTCTATGATAATGATAATAAATTTTATGTTTATTATATTTCATAGTTATGCCCATGGGAGAGATCATATCGATCAAAGTTGTTCACTATGTTATTAATATATTGAAAGAATTCAGAAGTACAAAATATACATAAATATACATTGTTTTTGTATATATATTGGCTGCCAGAATGTATGCTTCTAAAAATTCTCTTTGTGTTTCAATAACCTACTGTAAAAAAACACAAAGGTGTTCCTGCCATGGCAATCCAATAGGTACATCATTTAACATAGAAGCAATGGTTATCACTGAATATAAAGCTAAAATCAGCATGACTGCGGAATTACAAGCTTCAACTTTTAATATGGAAGGATGTAAAAGACATAATGTAAAATGTAAATATTTCCATGATGAAATACATTTACATACTTTCATTATGAAGAATACACTTTATCTTCAAAATTTCATCTTCACATTGAATAATTACAGAATTCGAAGAACAGAAGCATTTATTTTTTTCAGTTTGTGTTCACATTTTGATAATTTCAGTATGTATGTATTATTCATTATTCCTTAATTTAATCTCCACATTAAATAATTAAAACTGTACTTTCAATAATGAAAGTATTTTAATTCTAATTGAAGTATTTGAAGAGCAGAAGTATTTCAGTTATGTCACATTAAGATAATCTTTTCTATTCTAGGCACAAGGCCCAAAAGGAGTGGGGGCCAGTCAATTAGATCAACCCCAGTATGCAACTGGTACTTAATTTATCAACCTCCAGAAGGATGAAAGGCAAAGTTAACCTTGGTGGAATTTGGTTCACATTTAGATAATGTAGGTACTTATATATTTCAATAACAAAAGCATTACATTTTGGCCTTCCATACTGAAAGTAGGCAGCAGTAATTCCATTGTACTTGTGTAGTACCTTTTAGACAGTACTGGCCACCTTTTATAACTTACAGTGGGAATGTTCAAAGGTCACTTTTGATATTGTTGTTTTGTTTAGATTTGTGACTTTTACAATGTAATTTATAAACAATTAATGATAATTCTGACTAAACATCCTTTTTATAAACTAAGAAGTCAGTGCATATTGTAGACAGTATATAATTTTTTTTGAGGATTTCTGTCCCTAATTAGTGTTGCACATTATATACAAGTACATATTATATACAAATATATACTGAAAGTTAACTAGAACTTAGCTATGTTGTATTTTTAAAAACAACTAAATGACATCTATAACTTCTGTTGTAGGTTCCCCTGTCTGTTTTGGCATGGTTTCTACAGCTGGGTACCCTTCCTAACACCAACCACTTTACAGAGTGT
Organism: Octopus bimaculoides; assembly: GCF_046866305.1. Lineage (NCBI taxonomy): Eukaryota > Metazoa > Mollusca > Cephalopoda > Octopoda > Octopodidae > Octopus > Octopus bimaculoides. The sequence goes on from NC_142947.1 coordinate 19,135,046, forward strand.
ACTGAGTGCTTTTATGCAGCACTGGCATGGGTGTTTTTTTTTACATGGCACCAGCACATTTAAAAAAATTTCTATAAATGTAAAATCTACCACTAGCAAATTAGTAATATTTTGCATCTAATAAAAACTAAATAATTTATCTAAAGCAGCCAAGAATGCTGCATATAATATCTAAGTTGAACCAATCAATCGCCTACATCACGAAATTCAATCATATTTTTATATATATTACCTCAGCCACTAACTGTTTAAAAATATTTTGATAAGGTCAATACTACAAATATCTAAGTTACATGAATACTTTAATATGAAAAATTATTGAAGTCGGCATTATATTTTACATCATATACGATGCATATAACAACTCAAATCACCTTTATAATGCAAGAGAAAACTTGGTTTATGTGCAACAACTACTCCACATTCATAAATTTCTTTCATGATACACAATTATAAGTTGAATTGACTTTTCATATTAACATAGATTTATATACATCAAAAATATTTAGATCAGAGATGCCTTCAATGTTGTTGAAAATAGTATCTAACATTAACATAGTTCTTTAACAAGAATACTGAATGAAGAAAATTAAGTTAAAGCCTCAAGATTTTCATAATCTCCCAACAGGAATGTGCATGGACATATTACATTTAACTGTTTTTACCTCCAATTATCTGAATGCAAATTGCTTTACATTCAATTGCTCAATCAACCCCAATCCAACAGGAGTGATAAATAAAATCATAAATGTATTACTGTCTGATGATTTGCAAATTTGAAGTTCCTGGGTTTGTGTATGTGAGCCATTTTTCTCTCTTTCCCCCCTAAATACATTCAAATACATTAACATAGTTTGCTTAAATACACAATGTAACATTAGTAGCACAGTTTACATAATTTCAGATCCATGGCCTGTTATTCTTAACCTTGTTACAGAAAAAAAAAATCTACATTTTAAACAATATCTGATATCTTCCTTTGAGTCATTTTACCTTTTAAAAAGCAAAATAGCATGTACTTGAAAATTTTCTTAAGCAAAATCTATACAACTTTCAATTTCAAATAAAATGAAGAATCTATATAGATTTCTTTTTCTATCACTATAGGCCTTAAAGGTAAGAAAAAGAGCATATATGCATATATATATATGCATATATATATATATATATATATATATATATATATATATATATATATATATATATATATATATATATATTTATATATATATATATTTATATATATATATATATATTTATATATATATATATATTTATTTATATAGTAAATCTATAATTTAAATGAACAATAGCAGCACATTTAAATTATTTGGTGTTTACTTGTTAGGAATGAATTATTCAAATTGTAAAAGAATATGTAAAAATATATCTTGTTGAAAAAAATTGCATTTTCAGTCTAATGTTGTCTTCATTAGTGGAATAACTTGTAAGTCTAAGTACACTACAGTGAGTTAAAGTATATGCACATTATACTCTTACATATGTCCTACCTTTTGATAGCAAAAAGAAACTGAATACATAATTAATTTTGAATCAAAAAATTATTCAACATACTTACATTATTTCTTCCATGTAAAGTTAAACCAAAAGAAAAATATTCTTTTATCAAGAAACCCTAAAAAAAAAAAAAAATTGAGACTTATTTTAAGCTGAATGATAAAAAATATCTAAAATGAAATATATATATTTTTCTTCACATTATTTGTCACGCTACTAGGACAACACCAATGTGCAAAGAAATTTTGATTGAAATTACATCCATAGTGAGAAGGGAAAAAAAATTGTTTAATGATAAATTCTGGTCAAGAAAAACAGCCAGGACAAACTTATAATTTATATTAATTAATATGAATTAAAAATAGCAAGCAGTGATTTTGATCATTGGTAGCATAACTCTGGACATGTTTCAGTCTTTTTAAACCTTATCTGTAACCATTACTTCCAGATCTTAGAATGATTTAGAGATGATATAAGCTTTTAATGAATAAACATTAAGTGGTGTGATAACTTAAAAGAATGTCAGGGAGAAAAATACCCTGGGATGCATGCTGCATACTGTTTGTAATGAGTCAAGAAATCTTAATTAATTAAAATTATTTGTTTAGTCTTATGAAGAGTGAAGTGAATTATATGCCTTCATACTTTATAAATTGTTATAGCAAACTTAATGGAAGTTAAGCATGAAACCCTTTCATGTGAAAAATGTAACAAAAACAGTCTTAATTTCATTGTGCAACAAGACTTACATTTAGTAATTGACAAAAAAATATTTTTAAGACTACCAGGTAAATGCCAATTTACAGCTCATCAACAGTAAAACTGACACTAAATGTAAAACAAAAATGTTGGACTTATAAACTTTTTCCAACATATATTTGGATCATTACCTTTTTTTTTTTGAAGTAAAATTAAACAAATCTATCTGAAAAGAAGTTACATAGGTGGCAATTTACAAAACTGGGATGAAAATTAGGATAATGTCTTAAAACACGTATCAGCAACTACCTCTACAACTATTACATTCTCAACTTGAAACATGTAAATATGTACTAGTTATTAAAATGATTGTAATAATGATCACTTATATGATTATTGTATAAAAGGTGCTCTAATTAAACAGATCCACAGCATAAGAATTGGACTTAAAATAGCATATTTATTCATACTTGGTAGTTTAATTTAGCACTATTTCTCATGAGTAGTTAAATTAATTAGATTAACTTTAGTTATACTGATTAACTAACACTATCTAAATTTTACTCCTGATGATGTGTGTATGCAGATGTATGTAATGAAGATTACTAAATAACTATTCAGTTCATACGAGAAACCTTGTTTTTGTTTTTTACAAAAATTAATTTTTACAGACTAAACTTTCCAAAAGTACAGTTTAGAGTCAACCATTAGAAAAAACATTTGGTAGGTAAATAGTACCTGAAAAAAATTAGAAAATTGGCTTAAAAGTATTTATTATTTTACATAAATACACACATAATGCATATACACTTGCATATATTTTTTTTTCATCGCATCATGATAATTTTAACAGAAGAAGATTAACTTCTGCTCTATTAAAAATAATGGTAAAGAAATTATTGGGTAATGTAAGACGACACTGAAGGATGTTTACATTGTTTCATTATACTAACATAAGGTTAAATGTCTGAGATTGTTTTGATAAAGAAAATAAAAAATGAAAAATGAAATAAACAACTATCAAGCAGCTGAGAATTTTAATGGACATGTTGGACAACACCATGAAGGATTCTTTGGTGTACGTGGAGGCTTTGGTTATGGCATAAAGCATGATGAGAGTTCAAGGCTGTGAAAGTTCTATGACACAAATGACCTAACCATTTGTAACACTAAGTTCAGAAAACCACTCAGCTACCAACCAATTATGCAAACAGACATGAGCAAAAGACTTCATATTCACCAGTAAACAGGATAGACATATGGTTATAAAAACTATGTCTTTCTCTAATGAAGATAGTAACACTCCATATAGACTAGTGATTAGTAACTTCAGAGTGAAAGCTACATGGATACAGGCACAGAAGACAATCTGAAGAAAGGAAATATGGAAGTTGAAAGACCCATCGATCAACCAGAGGTTCAGAAAAAGTAGGGAAGAGATACTTACAATATAAAAGTCAATAGGCGTTCCTATGAGACAACTAACTGAGTTTGATAGAGCAGATCTGTGACTGGTGCAAGGTTCCAGCCAGACAAAAGGTGAGATTATTTTAGAATAGAGCCATAAAAGCTATGCAACTGGCCTGAAAAGACAGGGAAAAAGGGGGCAGCAAAAAACACTATTTAAGCAGGGAGAAGACAAGCTAGATGTCAGATAGCAAGAGGAGAAACCTAAAGTTGCACTTGTAACGTAAGGTTCAGAGGCTTGAAGTATTCTAGATAGCAAGGCAACGTACTAGAGTAAACACAAGGCACCGTTTGAAAGCAATGAATATGGAATAATAACAGTAAACCTGATCTTACTGATATAGAAAAGAAAGAGGCACAGAAGTGTAATTATGAAAGTTTTTTGAATGAAGAGAATGTAATGGGAGAGAAAGGGTCTACATTAAGTAGACCCAACAGAGAAACCAACCAATGAAGTTGATAGCAGTATGGTAACAAATGCAATTAAGGATATGAGGGCAGGGAAAGGAAATGTTCTATCACAGAGAGGCTAAGAGAATTTAAG